>NW_024427319.1:137294-139470 GCF_017639655.2 Falco naumanni | reverse complement strand
TCTGAAGGGAGGGTGCAAAGAGGGATGGAGCCAGGCTCTTCTCAGTGGAGCCCAGTGACAGGACCAGAGGCAAAGGCCACAAACAGAAACACAGGAGGTTCCCTTTGAACATCAGGAAACAACTTCTTTACTGTGTTTAGAAGCTCTAGTACAGGTTGCCCAGTCTGTGAAATCTTCATCCTTGGAGATGAGATATTCAAAAGCTGTTTGGATATGGTTCTGGGCAACTGACTCTGGGTGGCCCTGCTTGAACAGGTGGGTTGGAACAGATGACCTCAAGAGGGGCCCTTCCAACCTCAGCCATTCTGTGAATCTGCGATATCCATAATGCAAGAAGGAAAAGGAGAATGGAAAAGTCACAGTGTCGATTACCTTCCCAATCCACAAACTGCCCCAGCCCTGGCTAAATTGGTAGAGCTCCAGGGCCAGTCTACTTTGGAACGTTATGAGAAGCAGCTCCACTCTGAAGAATGCCAGGCCAGCTTTGGACTGGCATCGCTTTCTCTGTCCCTTTCCTTCCTTTACTGATCATTGTCTCTCCATCCTAACCAGCAAGACCAGGGCTATATTGGCTTCACTTGTGCTGAGATACCTCAGTCTCACAGCTAGGGATTGTGGTAAGAGCCTTCCCTGTTTATTGGGGGTAAGCAATTCCTCACCATTTTCCTAGGATTCTTATTTTACTGAGGTCTCCTGACTGTATGTGGGTTGGGTCCCACATATTTTTTTCCCTAATTCTCTATACTTAGTGGTTTCCCTGCCAGAATGGAATTTGTAGGGGAAAACTGGCAGTGCATGGTTTTAAAACATGGAACTTTAAAGCTATTACCTTACGATTGTAACCATCTACTCCTTCCTGATTGATCTGCCATTATACACTTATTACCTACTTATACACTCATTACTTACTTACATTCATTGTTCCTTCCTTGGAAGAGCCAACCTTTACGTTAATCTGAATTTTTAAAACTGATTGAAGGAGAAAAAGCAACTGTAGGTGCCAGATTTTGAGTTTTTGTTTTGTTTTGTTTTATCCAGGAAATTGGACTTGAGCTGCCACAGTTCCACCATACCTTACAGTTTAATTACCTCAGCTTTAAGAACTGCATTTCTGCTTTCCTGAAGCATTAGCTGGAGCACGCTGCTATGGCTCTGCTGCCTCCAACGTGCATCAGCCCTCCAGCTGCACCACCAGGCTGGCCAAGAGGAGATAGCTTGAAAGAATTTGTAATTAGGATATGTTTGGCTGATTAATAAAATGTTTTGGTTCTTTAAAGCTCTCTTTTCAGAAACAACCTTCTTACAGTTCTCTAACCATGATTCTGAGCAATATGTCAGGCCCAGATCCTGTTGCTTTATTCTGAACAGTCTTGTACCTCTTTGTGCCTTGGCCAGGGCTGGAGCTGAGTGTACTTTGCTACCCAAACCCCTTTCTTCTTCATAGATGTTATCTGGAACAAGTTTCAGAAGGAAAAAAAAACCCAAACAAACCAAAAAAAAATCACCAGAAAAAAAAGAAAAAAAAGAACAGCAAAGATCTGCAGCAGAACAGAGCTGCTATAAAGGGGCATCAGATCCCAGGACTTGACAGGTACATCAGGTGGGGACTCAGGCTAAGGGGTAGTGTCCACAGATTGAATTTTGCATAGGATTTCAGCAGCATTTCTGCAAGATTTTCCCCTAAGAAACATTAGTATATTAAGGTGAACAGAGTCCTGGGAAGATTCATTAGTCCCTGGCACAAAAGCTGAATAATAACATGACGCTTACTATTAAGATGCTCTTTTTATATCAGCTGGTGTTGTCAATCGCTAAACATTAGCATTCTTTATAAGGACTGTAAGTGCAAGGATTTTTCTTGTTTATAAAATATCTTTCCACTCTTCAAAACATTTTTTTTACCCAAGTAAACTCTGCAGTCCTTAAATAGCTAAATGCCACAGTTTAGAGAAGCCCTGTGCTGGACTTGGCAAATGTGTTTTGGCAAACAAGTTAGTTGCCTGCTCAGTCTGCAGTGGAAGTAGATTGAGTCTGGGTAATGAATGGGGTAGCTCCCTGGGAAGGAAAGCAAGAAAGAGTGAAGGTTTTGCATTAGAGGTTCTCATAAATTCAGCATTTTGTGCAATAGTGTGTGAGAAAATGCTTTCTGATGTGTAGGTGCACATTCGGAGAGATA
>NW_024427319.1:64351-137194 GCF_017639655.2 Falco naumanni | reverse complement strand
GGGGGGGGGGGGGGGGGATGGATTTAGTGACGGACAGAGGGGGTCGGGGGAGGCCTGTAGGTAGTGAGAGGGGGGTTCCAGGGAGGGTTTTAGGGGCTGACGGGGGGCAGGGGAACGATTTTAGGGACAGAGTGGAGGGGGGGGCTGTGGGAAGGAGTGTAGGGCATGACCGGCAGGGGCTGGGGAGAAATAGTGACGGGAGAAAGTGTGGGGTCGGGGGAAAGGAGTCTAGGAATGGCCATGAGGGTCTGGGGGGAAGGGCTTTAGGGACAGGACGGGAGTGAGGGGAAGGATGTTAGGGCCAGACTGGGGGCAAGTGGAATCACTGCAGGGCCCGACGGAGGGGGGTGGTTGGGGTGTTGAGGAAGGTTCTCAGGGTGGGATGGGGGTCCAGGGGGAAGGTTGTGGGGGCAAAGGAGGGGGGTGGGGGAAGGATTGTATAGATGGACTGCTGGGGTTGGGGGCACAGGGGAAATAGTTTGGGGACAGTCCGAGAGGCACGGGGGAGGATTTTAGAAATGAGCTGGGGTGCAGGGTGGCTTGAGGGAAGAAATTGGGAATGGGATGGGGGCAATGGGGAGGCTTTTAGGCCTGACTGGGGTGCTGGATGGAAGGATTTGAGGGACAGCCATGGTATGTAGGGGAAGGTTTTGATGGCACTGTATAGATAGCACTGTATATACCTTTCTGTCCAAGGAATCTGTTCAGGGAAGGTTGCTGGCTCAGCAACGGGACCAGATGTCTAAACTCCCCAGTTTCCAAGCTCTAATATCGTGTTTGGCTCTATGTGAAAGAAATCTAGGCACAAAGTTTAGCTAAGCTACGCCCGGAGGTCAGAGATGCTGTGATTCCTATTGTACGAGCCGGAGAGGTTCCTGGAAAACCCCACAGGTCAAAACCTGTGAGGATTGACTTAAAGCCTGGATCATCCCCGCTGAGAATGAAACAGTATCGCCTGAAGCTGGAAGCTAGGAATGGGTCGGTAGCGATAATTCAGAAATTCTTGAAGTACAACCTGTTGGTGGGGTGTGCCTTGAAATCCAGCACCCCTGTTTTGCCAGTGAAAAAGGCCAAGGGTCAAGATTGCCGATTGGTGCAGGATTTAAGAGGAACAAATCACATACCTCAAGGTATTTATCCTGTAGTAGCACATCCATACAGATATGAAACCACCCTTACAGGGGAACAGGGATGGTGTACAGGTTTTGATGTGAAGGATGCCTTTTTCTGTGTTCCCCGGGGCACTGACAGTCAGAAGCCTTTTGCTTGTGAATGCGCAAACCCAGAAACGGGAAGGAAAATGCAATACACTTAGGCGGTTGTACCACAAGGCTTTCAAAATATCCCGACAATCTTTGGGAATCAGTTGGCAAAGCAGTTTGACATTTGGAGAACAGAAAATGATCAGGGAAGAGTTCTGCGATCATAGGATGATATTGTGGTTGCGGCAGGGACTTGGGAGCTGTGTCTTTCCCTGACGATAAGCCTTCTAAATGTCTTGGGAACTAGTGGCTATGGAATTATCGAGGAGTCACTTCCACGTTTGGGGTTTGAAGTGCTGGAAGGCCAGAGACAGTTGGGATCCCAACAGAAGGAGGCTATTCGCTGCCTCGCGGAGCCTCAGGCTCTCAAGGAACTACGAGGATTTCTCGGGGTGGTCGGATGGTGTGGGCTTTGGGGAGGCAATTGTGTTTTATTTGTGAAAGCTCAGTACGAGCTACCGAAAACCTCCTGCCATGGGTCTATTGGCGGGACAGAGGAGGGTAAAGCCACTTTCAAGCGTCTGAAGAAAAGTGAGCTCTGGTGGAGGCCCCCGCGTGGGGATTACCTGATGTGACAAAGACCTGTGCACTTTTTAAGCGTGAGGGAAAAGGTATTGCCTTTGGAGTTCTGGCACATTGTTTAGGGCCTCAGGGGCGGGCTGTAGCTTACTCCTGCAAAGAGCTGGATGAGGTGAGCTCAGGATGGCCTGGATGCCTTAAAGCAGGAGCAGCACCTGTGCTACTGATGCAGGAGGCCCCTAAGTTCACCATGGGGCAGAAGGTGACCGTCCATGTACCACCCATGGTCGTCACGGCACTAGAAGAAAAAGGAGGACATTGGTTGGCCCCTAGCATAATGTTAAACTATCAAGTGTCATGTGGGGAGGGGGTCCTCCCATTTTGGGATGGGGGGTCTGTTTCTGGGCCTCCGTTTCCTTGACAGTGCAGATCTGAGGGCTGCCCTGCTGCTAAGGACTTCAATCGAGGGGGAGCTTCTGCGTGATAACTGAGAATGACCTGCTGGAGGGTCCCCTTGGGGGGATCCTGATGTCCCAGGAGTGCTCTGCGGAGGGTCCTTCTGCTTCCAAGATGTCCCTAATGTCACTAGGGTGTCCCTGGGAGGGTCCTAATGTCCCCGGGAGTGTCCCTGGTGTCCCAGGGATGTCTCCAGGGATGTCCTAGTGTTCTCAGGTCTCCCTATAGGCATTCGGGTGTCCCAGTGTGTCCTGTGGGGGTCCTGGTGTCCCAGGGGGAGTTCCTAATGCCCCTGCAGTTTCCCTGGTTGCAGGTCATGTGTTTCCAGGGGGGTCCTGAATGTCCCAGTGTTGTCGCTGGGGTGGTCCTGGTATCCCCAGGCCATTCTAGATGTCCCAGTGGTGTGTCAGTGGGTCCTTGTGTATCACAATGTGTCCCTGGTGGGGGTCATTAATGTCGCAGCGGTGTCCCTGGAGGCGTCCTGATGTCCCCAGTCCATTCTAGATGTCCCAGTGGTGTCTGTCAGGGGGTGCATGTGACCTAATATGTCCTTCTGGGAGTCCTTAACATTCTAGTGGTTAAGGTTCTAGGGATGTCCCTGATGTCCTAATGGTGTCCCGGGGGTGGTGGTGGTGGTGGTGTCCTGGTGTCCCAGTGCGTCCCTGGGGCGTTGTGGGGTGTCCCTGGGGGTGGTCCTGGTGTCCCCAGGGAGGTGAGTGGGTAGTCTGTTATGTCCCGGGGCGGGGTTCCTGTGGAATTCCTAGTGTCACAGGGGTGTCCCTGGAGGGGTCCTGATGTCCTAAAGGCTATTCTAATGATGTCCCAGTGGTGTCTCCCAGTATGTCCTTGTGTTGCAAGGTGTCCCTGTGGGGGTCCTTGATGTCCTTGTGGTGTCACTGGGGCAGTCGTGGTGTCCCTGATGTCCCAGGGATGTCCCCAGGAGTGTCCTTGTGTCCCCAGTATGTCCCTTGTGCGTTTCTGGTCCTGTGGGGGTCCTGGTGTCCTGGGAGGAGTCCTTAATGCCCCTACATTGTCCCTGGGGTAGCGCTGTGTTAAAGGGGGGTCCTTAATGTCCCAGTGCTGTCCCTGGAGGGGTCCTGGTGTCCCCGGGGAAGGTGAGGGGGTGGTCCCTGATGTCCCAGGGGGCGTCCCTGGGAAATTCCTAATGTCACAGTGGTGTCCCTGGAGGGGTCCAGATATTACCAGGCCATTCTATATATCGCCGTGGTGTCTCCCCGTGTGTTCTTGTGTCCCAGTGTGTCCCGGTGGGTGTCTTTAATGTCCCAGTGACATCCCTTTGGGAGTCCTGGTGTCCCCCCAGAAGTCCCTAACAGTCATAATATTGTCCCTGCCTGTGTCCTGGTGTCCCCAGTGTGTCCCTGGAGAGTTCCTGTTTCCCTGGGGATGTCCTCAGTGACCACAACCTCTCCTGCCTGATCTCTGCCTGCCCTCACCCTCGCTGCACTCTGCGACCGAGACCCGCAGCCGCTGAAAAGCTCACCCTCACCCGGCCGATGGCCAAGGCCGAGAAAGGGTGAAGCGCTGCTGCTCCTCCCGCGGGGGATTCACAGCGGGCCTCTCTCAGGGAGTCCCTCAGCAGCTCTCCTGCTCTTGCTTCGTGGTCAACCAGGAGCGAAAGCATGCCCAGATCTAGTCTGAGAAAGCATTTGGCACGTGATAGAGTTTCGCTCTTCCCTGTGGTCAGCCTTTGTGCCGTTTTCCTGGGCAGGGGTCCTGGTCACAGGACTCGGGACCTTTGCTACGGTCCAAGAGCGATTCCAAGGTGAGGAAGAGGTGTACGCGGTTTGAAGACCTGTCTCCCAGCTGGACATTGGTGAGTTATCTCTGCGGGAGCTCGCGTTCCTCACAGAGGTTATTCCTGGTGAGAAGGCAACGGCCGCCCTCCGCTTTCCCGCGCCCTGTTTGGGACTGGGGTGCATGCTCTCTGCCCTTCAGAAAGGGCGCAGAGAAATGAGGACTTCAGAATTTCTCTGGAGAGAATTCCCTCCAAAGTTAGGCGGACAGCTTGAGCTCCTCCCAAACACTACCACTCCCCAAGAGCCGTTTCCTTAAACGACCTTTTCTCTGGCATTTTGTTTCTAATTTTACATAGAAATTCAGCCCGCTCTGCCAGTGACGATGTTCCTCCTCCTTGCCGAGGATGTCAAGGTCGAGCCGCTGAACTACAGGTGGCTGTCACGAGCCACTTCCTTCCCATGGCACGTGGTGCAGAGCTGTGTGCAAGAGACCATACTCTTGCACTCTTTCCAACTGAGGAACAGGCAGCGCCTCGCCTTCGCCTTCAAGGACATTGGCGTTCTGTCCTTCACCGACAACGTCCTGTGCATGCGATTCTATTGCGACTGCGTCACAGGGCTGGAGAGCAAGGCCAGCTGGATTGCGCCGCTCAACGCTGCGAGTTGCTCAGGCTTTGAGGGTGATGCAGTGACTTTGGGAAGCCTCTTGAAGGGTGAGCAACCCGATGGTCGTTGGGCAGCCTGCACGTGGCAGGCCAGTCCGACACCTTTCCACGTGCTCGCCCACGCTGAGTTCTCCATTGGAAAAGAAGTTTTATTCTGAGCTTCTGAGTTCTTGCCCTACAGAAAGACTGGCAGCGTTACTGCGCAGTCTCAGTGTTTGCTGTGCAGCTTCTCCAGAGCAGAGCAAGGGCTCATGTTCACGGCGGAAGATTTGGAGGAGGGGTTTGGAAAAGTGGCTTCCTTTTGGAGCAGGAGACAGGTCTGCTTCCTTTGGGAGCCAAGAGCAAAGTGCCTTGGAAACCTTCTAGCAGCTCTGTGTCACTTTACAGAGGCTGAGGATGCCCGGTGCAGCTGTCTCCGGTGGAGCAACCAGCACTCGGGGGATGCAGGCTGCTCCTGCGCACGCCTTCCCCAGGTGAGTGCGTTTCCTCTGCAGCCCTCGACTGACCGAGCGGGCGGATTCCCAGCTCCTGATCAGGAGTGCGCCTTGCCGGGGCTTGGCATTGCGCGTTGAGGCTGGGAGGGGGCCTGACCTGAAGGGGCTGGTTTCTGGTTAACTTACGATGAGTTGGGGTTACACGTGTGTTCTCCTGGAGTGGCCGGGCAGCGTCACTGCGTTTCTCATGCCCAGCCTGCCCGTCACTCCCGTCAGAGAGAGCCAGCTGCACACAGGGAGGGCTTTAAGCTACGCCGTCTGGTGTCGGGGGGAGATTGCTAATAAAACCCATGCGTGGCTGCATGGCCACAAGGAAAAGAGGTGCCATGCCTCACACGAGAGTCGTGAGGATTAGTGCTGGGAAGCTGCAAGAGGGTAGGGGTCACCCTTCTTCAAGCCTGTGTCATCATTTACTGCCCAGGTTTCGCTTTACGGTGGTCAGCAGAGCAGTGGCCAAGGCTTTGTCCGCCTGGGCCAAGAAGGCTGCAGCAAAGTCCAGGCTCAGACAAGGTATGGGAACAGGTCTCTGCTGCCCAGCTGAGGCCCTGCCCCGCGCTGGGTGACCACAGCTCCGTCAAAAGGCACTCCCCAGGGGGCTGCTCTGCTGAGTTTCCTCCTTTGCCAGGTGCAGAGGCGCATCCTGGCAAGCTGCTGCAGAGACGGAGGAAGCTTTCCCTTCCTGCACTGCCAAGTCAGGGGCCAGGCACAAGACAGAAAGACTTGGGCAAGAAGACTTCTGAGAGGTGAGACCCTGGTGGGAAGGGATGCAAGGGATGCTGCACCCGTGGAGGAGAGACATCCCCTCCGGACACTCCAGCTGCAGGGACGCGGCAAGGTCCCTGACACGTGCCGCATGGCTCTTATGTGCTTGTTTCCCCTGTTGTGGGCCCCTCACTGGGGAAGGTGGTGGATGCTGAGTGCACCCCACGTCCCTGTGGTTCCCTTAGGCAAGAGCTGAGGTGCAGTCCTCCCCCGTCCATCTGAGGGGGCTCAGGGAAGGCTCCCCGCTGCCAGCAGAAATGGCCCCACCTCGCGTGCTGCTTCTGCCAGCCTGGGGAGCTTTGGTACCAGGCGAAGGTGGGAGAGCAAACTGCCCCGTGCTCATGCCGACTGCTCCTGGGGCCTCTTTGCAGTGCGCTCCCCCCACGTCCAGGCGGCTCCCCCAGGATGAAGGAGGCAGGCAGGCAGGAGCCGGCTTCTCCAGCCAAACCCACCTCTACACTCCCATCCTCAGACGACTGCCAGAAAGCGCTGCAGGTGCGTGCCTTGCTGTAGCTACCGTGCTGCTGGGGACTCGGCAAAAGCCTCTTTGTGCAGAGCCAGCCTGAAAGGACCCCTGGACGTGCGCTCCTTGTCAGCTGTCTGTCACCTCCTTCAGCTCTTCCTTGCCCCCTGCATTGTCACAAAACACTTTCTCCTGGCCCAGGGGCTATGGGAGATGCCCAAGTCCTTTCTCGGCTGTTCACAGTGGAGGGCTTTGGTCGCAGCTGTGTTTGCCAGGAGCCTAGAATGACCCCAGAGCCCCCGATCTGTTAGGGGCAAAGCCCTGCCAACCGACCAGCTGAGGCAAGGGGCGGCAACACGGGTCAGACCCGAAGGACACCCGTTCCAGGCGCTGAGACTAATCCTGCCTTCTGCTGCCTTGCCATCCCCTGCCAGGAGGTCTGGCAGCTGCCTGCAGAGTGGGAGCAAGTGAGGCCCAAGTGGCAAGAGCAGCTCGAGCAAGCAAAGGCAGAGTGGGCGGCGTGGGGAGCCTGGTCTGCGGGGAAGGACCGACAGCAACCCCAGGTACGGGCAGCGATTGACACCGCTGAGAGCAGCAGCGACCCTCTCCTTCGGGGCACCCAGGGCGGCAGGTCTCCAGAGCGGGGGAGCAGGACAGACATCCGGCTGCAGGGCAGGGCTTTGCCTGCTCATGCTCGTGAGGGAGAGAGTGGCAGCAGGATGCAAGCGACAAAATCGGCCGTGATAAGAGGCACGCAGTGCTGGGTCTCCCGGCTGCCCGGTCCTGCTGCAGGCTCCTTTCACGAGGTCCTCTGGGAAACAGCACCTGTGGTTGCCGTCTGCTTTGCTGAGAGCGTCTGCTCCTTGGCAGGCACTCGGCACTGGAGGCACTTGGACTCCCCACCCTCCAGCCCAGCCCAGGAGAAAGGCAGTCAAGGAGAGGTGGAGAAAGGCTCCAACCCCTCTCCCAGCCGAGCAGAAGAGAGCAGCAACCTCTAGGCCTGGGGGAAACCTGCATTAGGGAGGAAATAGGCATTTCCTCCTCCCCTTAAGCTTTGAGTGGTGTTCTGTAGAAGGAAGAGAGTTGCCTTATTGCCCCAGGATGGGGTAGGGGAGCCCGGAGGCAGCGGTGCCTGAGCCTGGGACAGGGTTCTCCAGCCTGGAGGCCAAAGCTGTTGGTGGGACTCTTCCCTCCAGCCTCCCGCCTGGTCTCTGCAGGGGGCAGGGGACCCGTGCTGGGGCAGCAAACACTGCTGTAAAGCCTAAAGATGTCCCCAGGGGCTGCTCCCAGCTCTGCCTGGGAGCTGCTGCTGTCAGATTCACCCACTAGCAAGCAATTCCTGGTCCGGGAGTGACAACTGCAGGGAGGAGAACAAGTCTGGGTGCCTAATATCAAGGTCTCCAACATCAGCTGAGCAGCGTTTATTTTAGTGGGTTTTTTTGTTCTCCCCAGCAGTTTCCATTGTGCCCCAAAGCCACTTTCTGTCAGAAAAGGTGCAGGCATGTGCATGAGACACAGGTGTTTCTCTGTGTTGTAACTGGGAACAAAGGCAGCTTTTCTTTTCGTTCCAGCTCGAAAGGGAGCACAGACCGTCAGCCCCAGGGAGGCAGCCCTGCTCCCTCGTCCTGGCTGTGGGTGTGAGCCCTTGCCCGCTCCACCTCTGGAGGAAAGGCACTGAAGAAGAGCAGCCTGTGAGGGACCTCCCAGAGCCGGCTGGGGAGAGGGCTGGTCACCCCGCGGCCCATGGCGACTGCCGGGAGCAGCTCGGCGTGGCCAGTGGCCTCTGGGCACGGGCCTGCGGGCCTCCCCTGCGTTGCTGTAGGCGGGCACCGGAGCGTCCCCAGGCCTGGGCGCCCTGTGTGGGAGCCATGCCTGGGGACAAGGCCCCGGGCGGTGGCACCCAGAGCTGCTGCACGCACACAGGACTGAGCTCTGCAGAGGCTGCTGGCACCGGGGGGATGGGGGACCATCCCAGAGGTCATTGTGTGCGGGTCCCCACAGTGACCCCGTGGGTATTTAAGGAGCCAGAGCCCTGGGGTGCCCACTCCCAGGAGAGCCACTCCCTCAGGAGGCAGCATCTCCCCTGGGTGACCATGGCCGGTCGTCGGCAGGCGCTGCCGAAGATTCCCACGGATGAGGAGGCAAACGCCCACCCCCGGCCCATCAGCAGGCTGCCGGGCCTGCAGACCCCGCACCAGCTGAGGGACGGGGCAGGACCGGGTGCCAGGGCCAGCCTTGCCGCCACTGTGGGGGCCGCTGTGCCAAGGCAGCCGCCTCCCTTCCTTGACGACTCCTCCTGCCCGCAGATGGGCCACAGGCGGCCGCTGGCAGTGCCGCAGGACAGCCAGGGACAGGCTTTGTCCCCCCATGGGAACAGGCTGCCACCGCTCCCCTGCCCACAGAGCTCGCAGGCCGCTGGGAGCCAACGCGCACAGGTAGGGAGCCCGAGGGAGCCCGGGACAAACGTCTTCCCGAGTCCAGGAGCTGCCGACAGGCAGGCGGGAGCTGCAGGAGGGGACGGGAGGGCCCGGTCACATAGCAAGCTGAGCCCCCCAAGCCGTGCCTGCAGGCAGCCCGGGCATGCTGGGGATGCTCCCAGGAGTCACTGTGGGCCATGGCCGGACCAGTGCGCTCCCCAGCCAGCTCTGGGAGCCCAGCGGCAACTCCCTGTGGGGCCGAGTGCTGCCCTGGGGGCTGGCAGGGGAGCCGGCACAGGGGCTTTTCCAGCTGGGACACGGGGGCACGGGCGAAGGGCCACAGTCACGCAGCCTCTCTCCTCGCCTTCTCTTGCAGACGGACAGCCCAGCATGCAGGGTGGCAGTGCCCTCCGTCAGGGTGAGGCGCGAGGAGACAGCCCGTCTGCCAGCAAGGCAGGCAGCAGCACCACAGAAGGTGCACGCAGCTCGGGCACCAGGAGCTGCCAGCACTTGCTGCAAGCTCCCGCCTCTGCCAGCAGCAGCCTCTGCAGCTTCTGCCCAGGGCAGGGGAAAGGCCAGCAGCACTGCAACCAGCAGACACCGACAGCTTGTCCCATCTACTCGGGGCATCCCTGATGAGCAGGGGAAAGCCACCAGTGTGCAGAGCAGGAGGCATGCCCCACACAGCCCTGCAGCCAATGCCACAGCTGGGAAGGAGACAAAGAGGTACCTTTTGAGTAAGGACCCGGACAAGGTTTTCACTGGGAGCCACCGACCCAGCCAGCAGACAGCGGCACAGTGGCACTGGGAACACAGGCTGGGTGCGGCGAAGATGGCAAGATCAGAGGAGGCCCGGGTGGCCCACAGTGGCAAGGCCCCTGCAGGTCAGCACGTGCCTGATGCTCATGCACGTAAAAGCACTGGTGCTGCTGGCAGGGTTTCTGTGCCAGCTTCCCTGGGCAGGAGGGATGTGGCTTCAGGGCAGCAGGGACAAGTGGAAGAGCGCGATCTGAAAACACAGGTGACGCTCACCAAAAACAAGTGCAAAGGCAAATCGCTGCGGGAGCACCACAAGGCTCTTCAGGAGCATGTGGCCATCCCATCAGTGAAGACGGAGGATCAGAAAGCCCAGCACAGCAGGACAGGCAGTCATGCAAGCGCAGCGGCTCGTGTCCCCAAGAAGAACTGGGCAAGGGCAGCAAGGCCACGGAACAGCCCAGGGTCCCTGCCAAAGGAAAAAGACTGGAGAGAAGACAATGAGCTGCCCCAAGAAGAGGGCATCACCATTCACAGCATCTGGGTCAACCCCTCATCCCTGGAGCTCTTCCAGGACCCCCACGCTGGTCCCCAGGATGGGCCCTGCTGGCTGAGCAGTGTAGGCAGAGGGGCAGCAGAAGACACAGCTAGAGACCTGCAGAGCATGTCCCCTGTCCCAGAGGAACCCATGGATGCTGAGCCAGCAGCTGTTTCCCTGGCAACCGCTCCTGAGGAAGAGGGGCACTGTGCACCTCTAACTCTCATAGGAAAAGAGGTGGCAAAGGCACAGGAATCTCCTCTCCTCAGTGAGCAGCCCACAGCAGCCCAGGCAGAGAGCCAGGCGGCTGCTCCACACAGCCCCGCAGCCTGCGCCGCACCTCTGCAGGACACAGACCAGTGGGACGTGAGTGAGATCCTGCACAAGGCTGTGACTGCGATTCAGGGACCCAACAGGCAGCTGGTAGAACAGCGGGGCCCCAGCACAAACCATGCATGTGGTGACTGCAGCAACAACACCTGCAGCGTCTCAGGACAGTGAGTCTTCCTTGCCTGGAGAGCATCAGAGAGAGCCCAACTCAGCCACTCTAGTGCCAGAAGAATGTGAGGATGGAGAACACACGGCTTCTGCCATGTCTGGAGACCATCAAGGAGAGCCCAGCACAGCCATTTTCTCCCCAGCAGCGCACGAGGAAGATCTGGCTTCATTGCTGCCTCAGATCTCTCTGGATGATGCTGCCGCACCCCACCTTGACCCAGCAGGGGAAGATGAAACAGATTCCACGTGGTCTCCCTTGTCCTGGGACTCTTGGCACCAGGTGAGCCTGGAGTGCATGTCCGGCACGGACCATCACAAGGTACTGTAGGCACGTAGAGTGTCCAGGGTGTGTGCGGGAGGGAGATGGCTGGTGCTGTCCGTGTCAGCCCGCTGACATCCCCTCCATCTCCTGCCTGTGCTCTTGCTCTCCACGTGCAAGTGGCCTCCCAGCACAGAGGTGATGCACAGCCCTCCTCTGGCTGCAGGGACCATAAACCTAACCAACCCGACACACGGCACTGCGTAGTCTACCACTAAAGCATGTCCCTAAGCGCCTGTCTTTCCCCCGGTAGCCAATAACGGATGCTTACATCTCCTTTGGCTGTTAATGTTTTTATAGGATGCGCCAGGGCACTCAGCCCTAGAGGAGGACAAGCGGGAAGACGACAGTGGCAAAGAGCTGTGCCAAGGGGAAGACATCGCCACCCACAGCATTATGGCCAGCCCCTCATTCCTGGAGCTGTTCCAGGACCCCCGTGGTGGTTTCCAGGAGGGGCAGCCAGCCCCTGAGCAGAGCGATAACACGTGGCCCTGCTCCAAGCCCAGGGATGAGCCCGAGGATGAGCCAGGTACATCCCCGAGTGTAGCGCTGGCCCGGCAAGGGAAGGCTTAGCCCAGCCGTCCCGGCAATGTGCACCCAGGCCAAAGCAGAAGGACTGCGTGCATGGGGGCTGGCCGTTCCCTGGCCACCACTCCCTGGGGAAAGCTCTCGGTGGCGGGGAGCAGGCAGGATCTTGCCCGGTACCTGCCCAGCCCCCTGCCTACACTTGTCTTCCTTCCACAGGCATGGCTGCCCTCCCGCATGCCCCAGCTCGACGGCGACGGCCCTCCCTCTTCCGCAGGGCACTCAGGGCTCTGCGCAAGGCGTTCTGCCCTTCTTGCATCAGGCCACAGCAAGAGCAGCAGCGCCGTGCTGGCAAAGGGGTCCCCAGAGATGGCAGCTGGCCCTGATCCTGTGCGGTACCCAGAGGGTGTGGCACAGGGAGGCACGCGAGGCATGGGTGCATGGACGGCGCCCAACACGTTCAGCTGCCATGAGGACATTGTGGGGCCAGACTCTGCTCCACCCTGGACACGTTCTGAGAGCAATAAAAGCTGAGCACGTTCCCCCAGTGGCTGTCTGTGCCTGGTCCATCCTGGGAGAAAGACGTGTGCAGGCAAGGCCCATGCCGGCAGGCAGAGCTGGAGAGCCCCTGTGCTCCTTCTTCTCCATGCCAAGCAGCGCCCACGCCTTGGGCCTCTGCCCGTGCCTCTGGCGCTCCAGCTGCTGACCAGCTGGGGCCTCTGCTGCCCTTGCTCCCAGGGCCTGTTATTGGAGTCAACCTCTGTCCTCAGGGTGTCCTGGCACTTGCTCGGGAGAGCCCTGGGCTGGTGCTGGCAGCAAGCCGGCACTCTGGCCTGAACTTGCCTCTAGCTGACTTCCAGGTGCCTCTCTGCCATTCAGACCGAGGACTTTGACCATTTCCTTTGCATCGTAAACTTGGTCTGGTTTAACTAATGCTTGCGCTGCACCACCCCGCAGCACCTTGGTCTCACGAGGAACCTGCCCATGGCAGGGGGGCGTAGGAGCACCTACATGAGCCACTTCTTTTTAAAGCCCTCCGTTTTTAAGACCTGGTCCTGAGAGTAGCTGTTTTGGTGAGAAAAGCCAGACCTTAGGTGGTTTAGCTGTTGGCCAGACGTCTGGGGGCTCCGTCTGAGCTGGTTCTTGACATTTTGACATATTAGCAGGGCAGCAGGACCATGCTACGAACGAAATGAGGTGCACAACAAAGCTCTCAGAATAAACTGAAATAGGTTTCTACAGACGTTTGAAACAGAAATAGGGAAGATTGGATAAAGATGGGGAGGAAGACTGATGAGGATACTTGAACATTGCTTCCTGAGGAAGCAAAGCTCATAGTAAACTGTTACGTGTATGTGCATTTATGTCTTTGTCTCAGGCGTCTTTCCACTTGTGCATTTCCCTGACCTTTGGTTGTTCTTAGAAGAGAATCAGTTCTGGAGGAGAGTGCTTCAAACTTCTTTCTGTAACACTGGGACCCAGGAAGTGCCTCGGTGGCACCCCTAGCTGTGACGAGAAAAGGATTTTCCTTCCGTGGAGCCTTTCCTTCACTGTGGCTGTTTAGAACATGAGGAGGCATGGGAGACCTTCCAGGGTGCCTGCTAGCTGAAATGATTCTAGCGTTCTGTGGGCGATATAGCCACACCTTTCTCTGTCCTCCTTTATGGAGAACATCTGGCATGAACCTTGGGTGGTAATGGGTGTCATTTTGATTCTCTTTTGAAATGTAATTTTTCACAGTTGAAACTCCAAAACGCTCTAGTGATTACACGCATGCATGCAGCTGGGCATCCTTTTCCTTCCCTGAGAGAAGCCTAGAAAAACCTCAAGCGTGTGGTGTAGCTGAGAGTTGCAACGTGTAAGAAACCAGGCAAGGAAGCTCTTTCTAACATCAAGGACCAAGCGGGTTGACAGTTTCCCCCCTTCTCGCTTGGCCCTGGAGTTTCCAACCGTGGCACCACATGCCTTGCGGCACCATTTTCTGTGTTGGCTGCCTGAGGCAATGGAACAGCTGAATTCAGAGGGATCCTGTGCCCAGGGCTATGAGGCCTCCTGCCGGGCCTCGCCCCCCCCTCACAGTGCAGCCAGGAGCTGCTCGCAGGTGAGCGTCCCCTGTGCCTGACGGTAGGCATGAGGAACAGAGTTGGCTGCTTTGGGAAGAGCCCTGTCAGAGCGGCCATGGCCCAGAGGAGGTGACTTTTCGACGGAGGGGACCTGCAGGCTGTGCTGGGCCGTGGCGGGAGGCCCACCCGATGCCACACAAGCTGGGGCTCCCAGCAGCTGAGCCCTGGTGGCACTGGCTGTCCTGTCCTCCTCTCCCTCTGAGGGTGACCTCAAACAGCAGCAGCTGCAGAGATGCTTGGCAGAACCTGAGCGCCTTTCCCACCGCGGTGGTAAAGAGCCAGCCCTGCTGGGGCCGGGGGGGCTGTTGGGGACAGACCGTGGGGCCGGGGGAGAGATTTCAGGGACGGACCGGGGGGTGGGGGGAAGGAGTCTCTAGCAGGCCTGGGGGGGCGGGGCGGGGGGGGGGATGGATTTAGTGACGGACAGAGGGGGTCGGGGGAGGCCTGTAGGTAGTGAGAGGGGGGTTCCAGGGAGGGTTTTAGGGGCTGACGGGGGGCAGGGGAACGATTTTAGGGACAGAGTGGAGGGGGGGGCTGTGGGAAGGAGTGTAGGGCATGACCGGCAGGGGCTGGGGAGAAATAGTGACGGGAGAAAGTGTGGGGTCGGGGGAAAGGAGTCTAGGAATGGCCATGAGGGTCTGGGGGGAAGGGCTTTAGGGACAGGACGGGAGTGAGGGGAAGGATGTTAGGGCCAGACTGGGGGCAAGTGGAATCACTGCAGGGCCCGACGGAGGGGGGTGGTTGGGGTGTTGAGGAAGGTTCTCAGGGTGGGATGGGGGTCCAGGGGGAAGGTTGTGGGGGCAAAGGAGGGGGGTGGGGCAAGGATTGTATAGATGGACTGCTGGGGTTGGGGGCACAGGGGAAATAGTTTGGGGACAGTCCGAGAGGCACGGGGGAGGATTTTAGAAATGAGCTGGGGTGCGGGGTGGGGGGTGGCTTGAGGGAAGAAATTGGGAATGGGATGGGGGCAATGGGGAGGCTTTTAGGCCTGACTGGGGTGCTGGATGGAAGGATTTGAGGGACAGCCATGGTATGTAGGGGAAGGTTTTGATGGCACTGTATAGATAGCACTGTATATACCTTTCTGTCCAAGGAATCTGTTCAGGGAAGGTTGCTGGCTCAGCAACGGGACCAGATGTCTAAACTCCCCAGTTTCCAAGCTCTAATATCGTGTTTGGCTCTATGTGAAAGAAATCTAGGCACAAAGTTTAGCTAAGCTACCTCTCTAAAGTTGTTGGAAGTGATGAACAAAGGGATGACTGATCTGGGGAGTCAGCCTTGGGAAGGGCACGGAACAAAGAGCGGATGGGGAAAAGAACTTCATTCTCTTGAGAGATGCACAAAAAAGCCTCTGAGCGGGGAAGTTCTGGCCACAAGAGGAGACAAGTCGGTAGAGTGTGCGTGTGTGATGCACTATGAGCGTGCGAGTACTCTGCTGTATGTAATGCGGACCCTCGAGTAACTTGGTGAGCGTGCTCAGAGGTGACACTCCCCCGTGCTCCCAGCGCTGCCATAAAGAATGCCTGCCTTCTGAAACTTCACATCAGGTCTGAGAGGGTTTTTCACCGTGACCGCCTTTACGGTATCATTTTCTGGTGACCCAGGTGAGACTCTGCTATTGAGCGTCGGTGGAGCTGTGAATCGCAGCAATTCCAGCTTCTTGGTCAACCAGGAGCGAAAGCATGCCCAGATCTAGTCTGAGAAAGCATTTGGCACGTGATAGAGTTTCGCTCTTCCCTGTGGTCAGCCTTTGTGCCGTTTTCCTGGGCAGGGGGTCCTGGTCACAGGACTCGGGACCTTTGCTACGGTCCAAGAGCGATTCCAAGGTGAGGAAGAGGTGTACGCGGTTTGAAGACCTGTCTCCCAGCTGGACATTGGTGAGTTATCTCTGCGGGAGCTCGCGTTCCTCACAGAGGTTATTCCTGGTGAGAAGGCAACTTCAGATGGCTACCAGGGCAAAGGGAGAACCACAAACAGAAATCCTTCCTGGCACCTTCTCTGGTGGAGCTGTGCATGGGTGGTGCCGTGGAGCATTTTGGCTGCGGCCGAGTGCAAATGTCAGCTTTTCCCCATTTGACCCCAGAAAGTAGGTAGCACAACTGTTGTGGTGTGCTTCACATGGCTACCAGGGCAAAGCGAGAACCACAAACAGAAGTGTCCTGGGGCCTGGTTGTGGGCCACAAGTTCCTCTGGGGGGGCCCGTGGTGCTTGTTGGTGCCGGAGGGGGGGGGCATAGGGGCCTCTGGGGAGGCTTGGAGGGGCCATAGCGTCTTCCCTGCCCCTAGGAAGGCATAGGGGCCTCGGGGCGTGGCACAGGTGCCTCTGGGGGGGCTTGGGAGGGATAGGGGGCTCGGGGGGGGGGCACAGGAGCCTCTGGGGGTTTTGGGGAGCCCATGGGGGTCTGGGGAGGCATAGGGGCCTTAGTGAGGGGACCTGGGGGCTTCTGGGGGGGGCCGTAAGGCTATTTGAGGGCCTGGGGGGGGGCATAAGGGCCTCTGGAGGGACTTGGCGGGCAGGTGGGGGGGTACAGGGGCCTCTGGGGGGGCAGTAGTGTTGCTGGGAAGGGACTTAGGTCCTTTAGGTGAGCTGGGGGGTGCAGTGACTATGCAGGGGCCTTGGCAGCGGCTGGGGGGCTGGTTGGAGGGCACAAGGTCCTCTGGGGGGGCTTGGGGGGCATCTGGGGTGGATGGGAGGCACAGGGGCCTCGTGGGGGAGCCCATGGGGGGCCATGGGGCTGGGGGGGGGCATAGGGCAGCTCTGCCCCCAGCCCATTCCTCTATACTCCCAGTTCCTGCTGGTGGGTCCATAGAGGGCCCTGGTCGAGCCCCCTCCCCAGCTAAGGGGGGGGCCCAGGACGGCGGACACGGTAAGGGGGCCGGGGGCGGCACTGACACACACACCCCAAGCCCCCCCGGCACCGCTGTCCCGGGCGGGGCGATCGATCGATCCCCCCCGGTGCCTCCCCAGCAGCAAACCGCCCAGGGGGGGGCTGCCCCACCCCCCTGTAGCCGGCACGTGGTGCGGGGGCGGGGGGGACAGGATGGGGGCTATAGGGGTTAGGAGGGGCTGTAGGCGCTATGAGGGAGCAAACCGGGGCTGTAAAGGCTGAGGGGGCAGGTGGGCGGGGGTGCACGGGGGCGCGGGGGGGCAGGTGGTCGGAGGAGGCAGGGGGGCGGGGGACACGGGGGGGCAGGGGGGCGGTGCGTGGGGGGCGCACGGAGTGAGCGGGGGGGGGGGGGGCTCTCAGGGCAGGCACAGTTGTGGGGAGGGATGGGGGTGGGGGTGTGGGCAGAGGGGGGCCGGGAGGGGAAGGGGGCTGGAGGCGCAAGGCAGGGGCTATAGCAGGGGGGGAGGGCGGCAGGGGGCCGCCGGGGCAACACCCCACGGGGCCGTGGGCACGCCCGTGGCCGGCGGCGGGCCCGGCCCGGCCCCGGAAGGCGGGTTCATTTCCGGCCACGCGGCGCCCCGGAGCGGCTGAGGCGGAGCGGGGCTTCCCCGGGAGCCTGGAAGGCTTTCGGGCCGGGCCGTGCGGCGGCGCGCTGGGTGAGCGGGCGGGCCCGGGCCTCCCCGTCGGGCAGCGGCCGGCCGGGGGGGGACGTGGCGGGCCGGCGCTCGGCCGCGGCGGGGAGCGCCTGGTGCCGGCGGCGGGCGGGCTGAGGCGGGAGGACGGCCCGGGCGCGGCGGGGCTGCCGGCGGTTCTCGTCTCCCCGGCAGTGGCGGTGGTCAGCGGGCTGCTCGCGGCGCTGCCTTTTTTTTACTCGGAGCTGCGCCGCTACCTCAGCGAGGAGGCGCGGAGCGGCGGCGGGGCCCGGGAGGGGGGTCGGCCCGCGGCGCCCTGCCGCCCCCCCCGCCGCGTCCGGGTGCCCGGGCAGCCGCTGCAGCCGCCGCAGCTCTGCGCGGGGCTTTGTCTTTCCCCCATCCGCCGGCCGGGGCCGTGGCAGCGGGCTGGGGCCGCAGGGGCTGCCTTGGGGCCTGCGGTAACGCTGTCGCAGGGGGGCGGCTCAGGAGCCTCTTGAGCCCCTGCGAGCGGGCATGACAAAAAAGAAAGCCGGCGGCGGAAATTCCCCCCCACCCCCGCGGCTGCTGTCTTTCTGTGAAAAGTATTCCAAAGGGCAAGCGCGAGGAATTGCTGGTGCCTCGTGGTTACGCAGCCAGGCCTGCTGGGCACTTGAACCAGCGTGTCCAGTCAGGTAGCATTATTTTTCTAGTTTGTAAATGGGCCTGAGGTTTAAACCCCCTTACATTTCTGTACGGCAGTGTGCTTGGTCAGAGAGCTCAGTCGCACTGACAGAGCTGGCACAGAGTTCCCTTGGGACTCCAGACTTGACTGTCTTGTTGAAAGGCTCGAGAGCCTGCTTTGGAAGTCACTTGGCAAGGCACAGCTTTGCCATGGTTTTGGTACTTGAATTCTGACTAATGCCACTGCCACATGTTAGCCTTTCTCCAGAAGTTATAAAAGCAGAATGAGCGTTAAGAATCTGATTGCCTCTTAACTAAATTAAAAAAGGAATTGCGGGATGAAGTGACTGGAAGTCCTTCAGGTATGACTGGGTGTTACTGCCGTGCATGTTATCCGCCTGTCTAGCGATCTTTCCTGCCTCTTGTTCCGTTGTGGTAATTCCTTTGGGTAATGCGTTGGGCTCTAAATGTAGTGCATCTTGGCTTCCTCCTGACCCCCCGAGATGTTATCGGTCTTTGCCTTCCTCACATTTCACAGGGTGTGGGAAGGCCGGAGAGGCTGGAATCCTCGGCTGTTGTGTGCGGAGAAGCTGTCAGCCTTCTAAGAGAGCATGTAGCCAGCAAGCGCATCGTGGTGCTTCGGTACCGAGCTGATACCACAGGCCTCAATCTTTTTGTGAAAAGGGATCACAAGGAAATGTGCTGATGTTGAAGGGGGAGAGGTGGCGGGGGAAGAGGTAGGAGGCAGCTTTCAACCAAGTTTAGGCTTAACTCCTGTGTTCCTGAAAATGGTTCTGGGCTTTGAGGGGTTTGCTTTTGGCTTTTTGCCTTAAGCGCGTCTACCTTTCAGGGTAACGCTTTCTTGGAAGTTGGAAACGGTCCTTCTGGGACACCAAACCAAACCCCGTACCTGGGAGGGCCATTTAGCGTGCGGCACCTTGCGTTTTACTCCGTCGGCCACTTGACCCTAGCCGTACACGCTCTCCCAGTTTGGCGCGTTCTTACCCTGCTGGCTGACAGATTCTGTCTTTTCATTTCCTCGGCTTGTCACAGGCCATAACACTTGTGTGTTCATAGACCACTTTCCTTGCTCGCTGCTTTCAGATTTGAGCGTCGATGCCATGGATGTAACGGGAAAACAGCAGCAGGACGTAGAGCACAAGCCGTTTAAACAATGCTGGGATAAAGCTGCCAATCGTGTGACTCCAGAAGCCGACAGACACGGTAAGATGCTATTCTGCCATTCTTGGATGGATGCTCTCACAGCCTTTCCATCACCGTATGCCTGCTATGATATTCATGGGAACAAGGGACGGCTGAATTCACAGCGTTGTAAACACCACAAACTCTTGAAGAGTTTATAGGACACAAATCTATTACACTGGCAGATCAGACAAGCTCCTCTGTGTGTGTGTGTATATATATTATACTCGGTACTT
The DNA here is from genome assembly GCF_017639655.2 of Falco naumanni. NCBI lineage: Eukaryota > Metazoa > Chordata > Aves > Falconiformes > Falconidae > Falco > Falco naumanni. The sequence continues at coordinate 118,022 of NW_024427319.1, read as the reverse complement.
TTGCGAGGCAAGTCTTTGCCCGGTCCCTCTGAAATTGGGACAAGGACTCATAGATGCATTTCAGGAGCAAAGCTGCCGAGTGAACGGGCTTTTCCTACTAGAAATCAAGCGGCTGGTCTGGCAAAACTTGACTTTGGTTGCATCTTTAAATCCTAGGAGGCCGACAATGGGACGAGCTGGTTAGAGGAAAGAGCCTCTCTCCAGGGAAGGCTCCGCTGACTTGACCCTTAAGCCTAAACTTGCGTCTTACTACGTTTGCTTTGTGTGTGTTAATGGATACCTGATTCATAGGTTTCAGTTGATTGATCAGTTACAAGTTGGAGTAAGTGGTCCTTGGCTACATAAACCTCTCCTCTGCATTTTTTTACATGTTATGACTTACTGTTGTACTTCAGTACAAACTGGGAACGCTTCTGGTAGTGTTGCAGTCAAACAGTAATGCTGTCCTGACTTTTTGGTCTGCGTGTCTTCAGAACCTTTGGTCACTGTAGAGTATGAGCAAATGCTTCTTGCTTGCTTGCTTGCAGCTGGTACGTGGGATAACACTGCCAGTCCTGATGTGAGAGGAGAGTTCTGGGAGCAGTGCGTGCGTTGGGATGTGAAGTCAGTACCATCAGATCTGGATTTTCCAACACCTGTACAAGATGTCTGAGAGGTCCCAGACCACTGAATTTGCCAGAGGGGCTAGCAGGTCCATTGAGCCTTGCGTCTTAATTCTGATTTCCTGAGCTGTGGCTTGTTTGGAGTGTCAAGGTGGTGAGTGGGAAACACTTCAGATCTCTTGCATCAAGGTGAGCTAAGTGTTGTCTTCTAGCTCCTACGGTACTGGCTTGAGTAGTGTTCCCAGTTGTCAGTACTGCATGTTGTACCTGCGTGAGCACCTGATCTTCTGTGTCTGCCCACCAGTGCTGAAATACCTCTTCCTAGGCATCCGTCTTAACGCAGCCTCTCCCTCCACTCTCACCCACGTATACATTTTTGGTCAGGCATCCCAGGGTGGAGGAACTGTCTTCTGTTAACTAGACTCGTAACTCCTTTGCTGAAGTGCCCGCGTGTGTTCCATCCTTTGATGCTCTACTACTCTACCGAGGAAAGTGCAGGCTTCTTTCAGACCTTGTTCCCTGCTTCTCCCAAGGTGTGTGCCACGTTGTCACGTGAAGGGGGGGGGGAGCAGCAGTATGCAATCCTCTCAACCCAAGGTGTTTGATCTGTCTGTTAGCGCCCCAGGAAAGCTGAGACCCTTGTTCCCGACCAGTCTGTCAGACCCTTCACTGAAAAGTCCCACTGGATCGAAGGGCAAATCGACTGACTTGTTTGTTCAGGGTGGCACACTAGCAGCATTAGGGGGACCCCTCAGCGGGTCTTCCCACTTTGTTTGAATGTGTTACCCGCTGCCGGCAAGTGCCAGCGCCCACAAAGGACTCACACCAACAGTTCACGGAATAACACTCCTTATTAATAGGAAATCATGACAATTTAAGGTTTGTGATTGCCAGTGATAGGGCCTGTCTGCAAAACCAAGCTTTGAATTATATACAACTACATACAACTAAATTATAATCGCTAATAACAGCTAGCATGAGTTAGTTATTTAGCATGCATAAAACAGAGCTCTTACCCGATAGGTGTCCCTACCGGGGAGAAGACAGGTTCAGCCCATCGACGGATCCCAGAAGTTCCGATGGAGTCTTCCCTAATTTCTCCCTTCATCTGTCCACTTCTTATACTTCATAGTACATTGCATATTCATTTTCATACACAGGATTAGTTACAAGTTTCTGGCCTCTAATACAAATTAGTACGTATCCCCAGATAGCACTGCTGAAGTTCTCTGCTAACTACGCATGCTCCTCAGGTGGGGTTTTGCCTTCCTTTGGTGGGGCTGTTTGAGTTGGAGGCTGTGATCTCCCGCTAAGAATAAGGCAATTATCTTTGTCTTATTTTCAACTAATTTTCTGTTGATGTCAGTGGATTGCAACACTTTATCATCCCGTTTCCTCTCGTAGCCAGAACTTTCCTCACTTGAAGGTTTCTTTCTGCATAACTTGGGTAATGGCATTGTTTTCACTACCTGTTCTTTGTTTCTCATCCTCCCCAAGGCTGACTACCTTGGTGAGAAGTCCCTGCGTAACAACTGTAGAGCGTGAGTCAGCTTGACCTAGCTTTGTGAACACTGAATCAGAGTTGGGTAATCGAGGAGTTTAGACAATCCCCCCACCCCCCCCCTTTGGACTTGTTTCACTTCAGGACAGGTCCATTTCCATCACGTTTAGGCGGAGCTTGAGTGACTTTGGTCATGCATGTTGTTGTTACTAACTGGTGTTGTGTGCCCAGTGAGGTGTACTAGTACCTTGGAGGCAGGCAGCTTTGAGGTGGAGGTGTGCGTTAGTATTACAATGGGATTATTTCAGCTGAGGAAAGTAATTTCACTGTAACGGTTGGCTCAGTCACAGACATCTCCTGGATTCTTCGTGTGCCAGCTGGTGTGCAGCTTATCAGCTGTGTGGTGCCATCTGGTTCCCTTTCCTGCAGGGAGCACGACAGCCTGGCCGTGGTGTCTCCACTCCGCACCACCCTCCGTCACCACTATCCGCGTGCGCTGAGCTGCCAGGAGGTGTTGCTTAGGGAACTGTGGTGATACGGATTCTGTGCATGCCAGCCATCCTGAAGGCCATGGCTGTATTTTACCCTAAAAAAGCTTTCCGTAATACTGCGCTTCTGTTAGGACGCAATTTTGTCGAATTCCCGCCCCTCAAGGTGATCTTCCCACACACCTGCAGGCAGCAGGACTAATGTCATCTCCTTTTGCCTGCTTGGGCTCGGACTAAAATCCCTTCCCTGACTATTCTTTAGCTTTTACAGCCTTTGAGCCTTCCCTTGGGCCTGGTTGATAGCCCTTTGCCATTTCACCCTGTTCACAGCCAGCGTGAGTCTAGGTACCGACTATCTCAAAGAATTTCAGTTACACGATAAACCTGCTTTTTTGTAAATTAATTCTAGCATTTTAATTTCAAAGGGAACTATGGGAACTCCTGTCCGCATGGTGACCTAGCATAAGCAATGATGGAAAGGTGCATCAGATGTGACCTCTGTGTCAGCTCAGTGTGCCTCATACAGACTGCATTTGGCACTCCGTGGCGTGCTGCGCAGCTCCAGAAATTCATGCTAGGGAAAAAATGGGCAAAAATAATAGGCACGTAGAAACATGAGTTAGGAAGAAATGCTATAAATTAGGTGTTTCTGTTGACTGAGGCAGTTGATCTTGCTTGTGGATCTTTGGGGTGTGAACTTGATGCTGAACGACTCGTTTTTCATTTGACATGCCTGGATTATTTTAAAAGAGATAGAAGAGAAGCTTATGAAATTGAGTAGGTTATTGAGTCTTCCTAAGATGCTCACAAGGATTATGTATAAAGCCAAAGTGAAGGATGATGGAATAAAATTCTGTGCTTTACAAGTAAATGCAGTACACTTAACTAGGACCCTGCACGGAGATCAGGTTTATTTCTGTTTTTAAAATCCAAAAGAAGTTTAGGAAGTCTTAGAGGTTAGTATTGTGGGAAATAAATGGCTCTTCCACAAAAAATTCCACGTCAGCAAGGCTCTTTGAACAATTCTTTTTGAAATCGGTTCTAACTACAGCCAGTTAGCAGTTTAATGTTGAAATGTATACTTGCTCTCCTATAAAGCAGTATTTCATTTGCATTTCAGTGCTGTGAGTCTTGACAAATTTGGGAAGAGCCCGAGGGAAATTTTTCATCCTGAGATACAGAAGGTAGGAGGCGACTTCTTTTTTTTTTTTGTTTGGTTGTGGCTTTTTATTCTTTTCTGGAAAAATAAGTCGTTAGGTATAAATGCTAGTGGTTTGTTCCTTTCGGTAGGAGGATAATAATGAGGAGTAGGGTTACAGTTACAAAACAAGCTGTCTTTATGGGTTGAACTGGCTACTTTGAAATTAAACAAATATACGAGTATGTTCCAGGGGGTTTTGTGCCGTCTTCAGTACCAGTGTGCTAAAGATATTGATTTGTTTACAGGATTTATTTGCTCTTGAAGATCAAGAGGTAAATGTAAACTTTTCACTCCTAGCACTTACTTAGTGACTTATAACAACTTAGGTATCGATTGCTTATTGCAGTAAAAAAATGTGGTATTTCTGTGCAAATATGAGATCGAAAATCATTTAAAGCACCAGCATAATATATCCTATTAATAGATGAGCAGCTTAGTCCTATCATAAAATTGATAATCTATGATCAAAAGTAAATTATTAGGTATCTGCTACTTGAGCATGCAATAGAGCTGGTATGAAGTGTATATTCCCGTGTGTAGGGCGTATACAAAAGATGTATAAAAAAGTCCTTAGAGGAAACATTGTTTTAGCTCTTTTGTTTGATTGTCTGTTGATCCTGTAATATTTGGTTTTATTTCTCAGGGACCTGTGAATTTTAAATTGGGAGTCCTTTATGCTAAGGGTGGGCAGCTTACAGATGATGAAATGTTCAGCGATGGTGAGTTTTTCACCTTTTTCTTGGCTGACGGTTGCATCAAATATTGAGCTTCACTGTGAGTCCAAACAGTCACAGTCGTGACCCTCTTAGGGGTTCATCTTAGGAGCCTTGAAGATTTGTATATAAATCAAATTGTTATACTGGATAAACTGTTTCTTTTTCTCTAGTGTGCGTTCCCACAATCAAGTGGTGTGGAGCTGAAGGGGACTACAATGTAATGGTGATGGAGCCGTTTGGACCGAGTCTTGAAGATCTCTTCAGTTTTTGTTCAAGGAAATTTAGTCTCGAGACAGTCCTATTACTCGCTGACCAAATGGTAGGAACCTGCTTTCTTGATCTTGACGGTGCGGTATGTTGGAATATTAAGATTCCTTGAGAGATCAGAACCAAATACGTTGTTTCTGTAATTTAGAGGTGAATAGGCCTGTTATCATTAAAGAAAAGACTCAAAATTGGTTTTGTTTCTCTTAAATACAAAGTGCCCCATCTAAAGTGATTACAAAGTTTTAATTGATTTTTAAAAAGCAGACTTGCGCTGTTTGCAAACCGTCTGTTGCACTGCTCAAAGACAAAAGAAATTCGCCCGAGAAAGTTTTTGGAAACAAATGTAAAATAGACACGGGGAAAGAGCTGGAGAGGTTTATGTGTTGTCTGTTCTCTTTCATGCCCTTACATTTTACAATAAAAAGTTTCATTACCTCTTTTATCGTTAAGACAATGTTGCTAGTGTTTTTATACGGAAAAAAGTGTATGCCTAGTCTCTCTCGAGTGATTTATGGTTTGGTTTTTTTTTTTTCCCCTCTTTATCTAGATTAGTTGAATTGAATACGTTCACTCTGAGAACTTCATCCACTGAGATGTGAAGCCAGACAGCTTCTTAATGGGCCTTGGGAAGAAAGGCAATCTTGTCTACATAATAGACTCTGGGTTAGCAAAGAAGTAGCGAGACTCTCAAACTCACCAGCATATTCCATATCGTGAAAATAAAAACTTAACAGGAACTGCCTGTTATGCATCCATCAACACGCATCTTGGAATCAGCGAGCTGGAGAAAGCAATAAATAAAAACTTTAATTAAAAGTGTCGATGCACTTAATTTTAGCGCAAGTAGATGTTGCTTTAATGAGGCATAGAATATGATCCTTATTTAGGGCACTTAACAGCGCAGTGTGCTTGGCCTCTTATCTCTTGATTGGGTGGGAATTGGTCTGACTGTAATTCTCAGGAATTAGCACCTTTGTTTTTAATAATTGCACGGGTGATAGGCTTTTTCTTGTACTGTTTATCGTGGGCATAGTAACTCAGCTATCCCTTGTTTTTCAAAGGTTTTTTATGACGGTCTTGTTGCACAGTCTTTTGTTTTTCCAGTACTCCTAATGAGTCCACTTTTTTATACTGTTGTAGAGCGATCTCGCGGAGATGACTTGGAGTCCTTGGGCTATGTACTGATGTATTTTAACCTGGGCTCCCTCCCCTGGCAGGGACTGAAAGCAGCAACAAAGAGGCAGAAATAGGAACGTTATCGGTGAAAAGAAAATGCCTACACCCGTTGAGGTTTTGTGTAAAAGGATATTCTTGTAAGTTACTTTTCTGCGGCACTAGGCTTACGTGTTCATGGTTTAGTGGGATTTCTTTTTGCTTTACGCTGAATCCTACCAGTCTTTTTACTTGTGTGTGTGTGTGTCTCTCTCTCTTTTTTTTTTTTTCCCCTTTTTCTTTTTTTCTAAATTCCCCCAACCCTGCCCATGGTTGGGCGTGTGTGTGATAAAGATACCGTGCTTTCAAGACTGGGATCTTTCTGTTCATAGACCGTTTCTAATTATCCTTTGTCTTAACTATTAGTAAACAATCATTGAGGTGCCCTCAATTCAAAGGGTAGCTTAGTACATCTGATTTGCACTGTGTTGTGTGTGCATGCGTTGGTGTTGGCTGGATAGCTCTTGACAGCAAATAGCATTTTGAGAAACTACCCGTTTCTTCATATGGGTGGGTACTGTTTCTTGAATTAATTGGATTGCAGTCAGATGCACCTGTTGCAGTTGTTTCACTTGAGACTTGTCATTCCAGGTTCATGTAGTTTGGCCTGTTGATGGTCAGCATCTGTGAGAGGTGTAAGAAACCCTCCTATATCCTAGCATCATGCTTCAAAGCTTTTCCTTTTCTCAGTTTGGTATTCACGCCACAGTAATAATGAGGTGGTTTTGAGCCCTGCAAAATGATACTTAATTCGATTTTAAAACTTGTGAACGTTCGCTGCCATCAGGGGATATTGATGATCTTTCACAAAGAGTGCTGTCCCTATTCTGTCCATGCTCTTGGCTTCAGCAGCTAGGTATGACAATGGGAACTATGGTTTCTGTCATGGTTGTGTGAAAACTTACTGTCTTCGATCTGTTTCAACTGTCCCTTCATAGGTGTTCCTTTACATTCATTACCTGTGTTTTTTCTCTGGGGTTAACAGGCAGGAAAGACTAATCGACTTTCCTTGTGCTCTTTGTTAGAATTTCTTTCTTAACGTAAATTACTAATAGATAATTTCAGCCAGAAAGACTTGAGCTTGTTAGAGAAAATTTGCTTTTCATTTTCCCAGTTCTTGCTTACTCCGTAGCGGGCGAGATGGCTCAAATTGTTGCAGGTTTTCATAGCTTGTGCTCTTACTATCTTCATAATGTTAAAGTAATTCTTCCATAATCAAAACGCATCCTTAGATGTTAACCGGGTTACCAATTAAAGTCATGGTTTTCCCATTATCTTTATACCTTGTTCTTGGTCAGGAAAACCTCAAGTATCTGGGTCATGTGGCAAGGTTATGAAGGAGAATTTTGATTGGCTAAGTGTAAGACTATAGAAAATCATTCATACTGCCTCTTACCAGGAGAACAGTAAAGAACAGCAGCTGTTTGTCCATACCCGTTCCAAGTGTGTTAGTTTCCTTGGTAAGTCTGAAGTAAATACGCTGCTGCTGTTCCTGTTTCAGGAAGTGCTTAGACCACACTCCTGGTAGAAAGCAAAGTTTGCTATGCAGATCTACTGATGTCTTATGTTAAGGACTACGTTTTTTATTTATAACTTGATAAACCAGTTTTGTTATTTTATGTGGATGCCTTCATTTGCTAAGGCAATGCTGCATCTGCGATCCCCACCTTTCATAGTCTAGAGGAAGGGCTACTGCCTGTTGAACTCTAGGCAATGGAGATTTGCAGAAGTTACTCAAAGAAATAATGAAAACTGCTTACTTCTAGGTAGAGTTCTTAAAGATGACTCTGCATTTTTATCTTTTTTTTTTTTTAAATGAGTTCAGATTAGTTCGGTCTGAAACTGAAAACTAAGGCTGGGAATGTAGCTAATAGGAATGAAAATTCCCTTATGGAAAATACATTCCTCCCAGAGAAATTTAGTACTCTCAGAAGCATGGTAATTGGTAAGGATAGCAAAGTGTCACGTATATTCCCCACCTCCAAGGTACTGTCCACGCAGTACCTAAACTTTTCTCATGAGAAAGGCTAGCGCTTTGTAACACTAAGTAGTAATGAGGGTTTATTGGAGTAACAGCTAGCAGGTCTACAAAATGGTTCATGAAACTTCAGTGTTTATAAGGAAATTATGTAAATTCAATGTCACACGTTATTCAGTAGTTCTGATTATATGGAAGCGAATGCAACAGCTACAAACCTGCAAGCTGTGAGATGTTTGAGAGTGATAAACGTTAAAGTTGAGCAGTCAGGTAAAGCCTATTCAAATCAAATGTGCGTTACTGCAGTACTCCAAAACCCCATTAGGATGATGAAGTGGAGCCCATGTCTCGTATGTGGGAACTGTCCCTGTGGTAAGCGATGGCTGAGGAGGCTTTAGGTGTAATGGTGGAGAGGTTGGTGTGATGTCATAACGAAAGGGAGAAACTTCATCCTTGAATCTATGTATGGTATAGTAATATATAGCAAGCAATTCCTGGTCCGGGAGTGACAACTGCAGGGAGGAGAACAAGTCTGGGTGCCTAATATCAAGGTCTCCAACATCAGCTGAGCAGCGTTTATTTTAGTGGGTTTTTTTGTTCTCCCCAGCAGTTTCCATTGTGCCCCAAAGCCACTTTCTGTCAGAAAAGGTGCAGGCATGTGCATGAGACACAGGTGTTTCTCTGTGTTGTAACTGGGAACAAAGGCAGCTTTTCTTTTCGTTCCAGCTCGAAAGGGAGCACAGACCGTCAGCCCCAGGGAGGCAGCCCTGCTCCCTCGTCCTGGCTGTGGGTGTGAGCCCTTGCCCGCTCCACCTCTGGAGGAAAGGCACTGAAGAAGAGCAGCCTGTGAGGGACCTCCCAGAGCCGGCTGGGGAGAGGGCTGGTCACCCCGCGGCCCATGGCGACTGCCGGGAGCAGCTCGGCGTGGCCAGTGGCCTCTGGGCACGGGCCTGCGGGCCTCCCCTGCGTTGCTGTAGGCGGGCACCGGAGCGTCCCCAGGCCTGGGCGCCCTGTGTGGGAGCCATGCCTGGGGACAAGGCCCCGGGCGGTGGCACCCAGAGCTGCTGCACGCACACAGGACTGAGCTCTGCAGAGGCTGCTGGCACCGGGGGGATGGGGGGACCATCCCAGAGGTCATTGTGTGCGGGTCCCCACAGTGACCCCGTGGGTATTTAAGGAGCCAGAGCCCTGGGGTGCCCACTCCCAGGAGAGCCACTCCCTCAGGAGGCAGCATCTCCCCTGGGTGACCATGGCCGGTCGTCGGCAGGCGCTGCCGAAGATTCCCACGGATGAGGAGGCAAACGCCCACCCCCGGCCCATCAGCAGGCTGCCGGGCCTGCAGACCCCGCACCAGCTGAGGGACGGGGCAGGACGAGGAGGCCGGTGGTGGGACGGGGCCACGCGGAGCTGCCTTGGTGCCAGGGCCAGCCTTGCCGCCACTGTGGGGGCCGCTGTGCCAAGGCAGCCGCCTCCCTTCCTTGACGACTCCTCCTGCCCGCAGATGGGCCACAGGCGGCCGCTGGCAGTGCCGCAGGACAGCCAGGGACAGGCTTTGTCCCCCCATGGGAACAGGCTGCCACCGCTCCCCTGCCCACAGAGCTCGCAGGCCGCTGGGAGCCAACGCGCACAGGTAGGGAGCCCGAGGGAGCCCGGGACAAACGTCTTCCCGAGTCCAGGAGCTGCCGACAGGCAGGCGGGAGCTGCAGGAGGGGACGGGAGGGCCGGGTTGTTACCGAAATCTCGGAGTGAAGAACTTATCGACACCAAAGTGATGTAGATAAGCAGACACTTCTTTATTGACGGCCGAGTGCGTGAGCGAGTCCTCTCACGATCAACGCACGCCAGGTCTCAAAATCAGACTCCATATATAGAACTTATTCATACGTATTCATTAAATATTCATGCATAATCCTAATATTTCCCGTAAATCATTAACATACTCTCCTCCTATAGCCGATTCTGCGCAGTAAAGCTTAGAAAGGTCTAGAAATGGGTCTGGGGTACCATTTGGGTAGGTGGTATATGAGTCGGTGGTCGCGATCTCCCCCTGCCGGAATTACCTTTTACTGAAGTTCACGGTTTCTTGGCAGGCACCTACAAGCTGTTCCAGTCGACTCTCCCCGGTTCCCATTAATCTCATATTCTGACATTTCAATACACTTCTACATACAGAAGACTGGTCAAATACAAAGAAACCTTTCAAACCCTAAATTATTACCTAAGTTTTAACAATGGTTCTAGCCCCTTCTTCTAGCCTTGGTACAGGATGTACAGAAGATCTCATGACAGCTTTTACTGTGCAACTATAAGTTTCATTAAAAATATTTCTTATCCTTCTATATTTTAATTTTATAAAATGATTTTATAAAATCAATTAATCAATCAAATAAAGTCAATCAATCTTAACTTATTAACAGATCGATAACAGTTCCCCCCTTTGAAAGTGTTGAAAATCATTATTTCAGTACTTTCACATTATTCATATATCTTTTGTTTCAACATATTTTGGTGATGGATCACGTCTTGGTAAAATAGTTGGTACTTCTCTCATAATCATACGATTCACTGCAATTCTATCGGTAAACTGTTTCTTCAAACATGCATATACTAGCATGCTCATCAAAAAGACAATTAATAACAGAAACAAAGTCTTAATTATAGATTGTATCCAAGAGCATCCCAGTTTGTTAAAAATTTTCCCAAGCCAATCTTCTGACATATCCTTTTGAATTGTTTCGGTTTCTTTTTCAGTTTTTCCTAATAGGTCTAGATCATGTTCCACATCCTGAGTGACATTTGGAATGTGGATACAACAGTGGTCCAATTTATCCTTGAGATATCCACATACTCCACGTTCTTTAAGTAGGAGCGTATCTAGTGCCATTCTATTTGTAAAGTCATTCTGGAAGTTGCTTGTGATTATGTATTCAATTCCTTAAACCCCTTTTTGTTAACGTTTGCTAATTTTTCCACTCGACCAGTTAAATGGTAGAGCCATGCTCTGTTTCTATATGAAGCTATAGGATTTAAAAGTGATTCAAGTGCCCAGCCAATTTTCACTCCTGTAGATGGTTCATTCCAAATATCATCATTTATCCCAGATCTCTTTATTCGTTTCAGTTCTAAATTCTCTAGAGATCCTTTAAATGGTGATTTCTTCCAAATTGGACACAATGTTGGCATGCCTAAAGTAATTTGTTTCACCTTACCATCTAATGGTAAGCGTGTTGTCCAGGTTCCATCACTTAATGCCCAAACTAAATGTCCTGGACTTCGAATAGTAGATTTTCTACAACTAAACAAAGTTCCTTTTCTAACTGTAAAAGTGCTGGTTAAATTGAGAGTATTCTTAAGACCTCGACAAAAACAACCATATTTCAAAGCAGCGCCCAACGGAGGAATTCTTTGGATTACTAAGTCTGCATTACTGCAATCATACACTTTTTCACATTTCCACCACGGCACTATTTTATTTCCCTTCTCTCCCGATGTAGTTGATCTATCATTGACCCAGGGTAATACTGAAAAAAACTTTTCCATCCCAGGTAAAACACCAAGAAGTTCTTGCCAGATACTGAAAATGGGAAAATATGGACATAGACCATATAGAGTCCCATTGTTCTACTAGTTGGGTACCTTGGCCAGTTTCGTTACACTTCCATTCCATGACACTTCTGCTCACATTGGTTTTAAATTGTTCATCATATGAACACCATCCCACAGTCTTAAATCTCCCTATTTTGGTAAAAACATAATTTAACAATTTTTCACAATCCGCCAGACTACCTGGAGTTTTCCACTGTTTTCTGATGACTTTCACTTGCTCATACCATTGAGTCACTAGAACTTTGTTCACAATAGGTGGCTTCATTTTTATGTTCCAGATTGGTCAGATTCATGGTTAAAATTCCCCATGGAATAGATTCACCTACTGCCCTCGGTATTGGCAAACAAGCAGTGATCTGCGTGACATTTTGTAAATTGGCAAATTCTTTAGTCAATCCTACCATCAAATTTTCCTCAGCCATTTGTTTGGGAATTTCAATCACTTGTTCTGTTTCTACTTGTCTTTGGTTCCTGTCCACCAAGCCAGCCCCTGATCCCACCAACACTACCGACCAAAATAAAATCCAATATAAAAATTAGACATGTTTCAGTGTCAATTTTAAAATCTCTGGGTCACGATTAACAATCTTCCACGGAATAGGTGCTTTCTTCACTCGAGTATAATGTATCCAAGCATCTGATTCTGCTATCTTGATAGCTGTAAAAGTGGTTAACAGTATCTGGAAAGGTCCTCTCCAGCGCTCCTGCAAAGGTTCGGAGGTCCAGGTCTTCACATAGACATAGTCTCCCGGTTGGAAATCATAGACTGAATTTTCCAGGGATAAAGGTCTATTCCAAATTACTGCACTCCGAATTGCAGTCAAAGTTTTTCCTAGAGAAAGCAAATAGTTATATACATCCTGCTTTCCTTTCACATATATGTTTGGATTTGGTTCTGGAGACTCATATGGTTTCCCATATAGTAATTCATAAGGACTGACTGAGGTTCCACTCCTTGGCTGTACTCTTGATTCGTAATAACGCCAATGGAAGTGCCTGAGGCCACTTTAGAGTGGTTTCTTGACAAATTTTACTTATTTGTCGTTTTAAAGTTTGATTCATCCTCTCCACTTTCGCACTAGATTGTGGCCTCCAAGAGGAATGTAAATCCCAATCAATACCCAAGACTTTACTAACACTTTGGACTGCTTCATCAACAAAGTGTGGACCTCTGTCAGAGGAAATTCCAATAGGAACTCCAAATCTCGGAATTATTTCTTGTAATAACCACTTTACAACCTCTTTTGCTTGTGTGGTGCGACAGGGAAGGGCTTCTGGCCATCCTGTAAAAGTATCAACCCCTACCAGGATGTACCGGTACCCACTTTGTCTAGGTAGCTCTGAAAAATCTACTTGCCAATAATCTCCAGGTTCTGTACCAGACTTCAGCCTACCCATTTGAACCTTTTTCTTAATCGTTGGATTATTTTTCAAACGTACCTCACACTTTGCAGTTACTATTTTAGCTATTCCCAACATTTTAACTGATATTACTTGCTTTCGTAAAGATGTTACTAAGGCTTCTGCCCCCCAGTGACATTCTTGGTGTCTCATTTGAATGATCTCCCTCATCAAAAGAGGTGGAATTACTACTTGTCCGTTAGGAGTTACCCACCATCCCGCTAAGTTTTTCTTAGCATTTAATAACTGACCCAATTTGTCATCTTCCTCTGAATATCTCGGGTTTTCCCTAGGAAGGGTTACTGGTTTAGAAGGAATGATTGCCATTTGCAATGCTTGTTTCTTTGCTACCTTTTTTGCTGTTCTATCAGCTAAATTATTCCCAGCTACTATTTTTGCATTCCCAATCTGGTGTGCCTTACAGTGCATGATTGCTACTTGATCTGGCTTTTGAACTGCTTGCAATAATGGTAAAATTTCTGTTTGATGCTTAATGTTTGATCCTTGAGAGGACAATAACCCCCTCTCTTTCCACAAAGCTCCATGGACATGCACTACCCCAAAGGCATATTTTGAATCAGTCCAGATATTTACTCTCTTGTCTTTGCTTATCTCTAAGGCTCGAATTAAAGCGATGAGTTCCGCCTTTTGGGCTGATGTGGTACTCGCCAATGCTCCTGCTTCTATAGCTGTAGTCTCTGTTGTTACCGCATATCCGGCGTATCGGACTCCTTGTTCCGTAAAGCTGCTTCCATCAGTATACAGTTCCCAATCTGGTCGCTCCAATGGTACATCCTTCAGATCTTCACGACTGGAATAAACATACTCGATGGCAGCCAAGCAATCATGTTCCAGTTGTCCTTCCTCCTGTATGGAGCTTAAAAACACTGCAGGATTTACCAGGTTAGTTGTCTTTAGAATCACATCATCTTGTTCAGTCAATACCACCTGGTACTTCATCATTTGGCTCGGAGACAGCCGGTGTCCCCCCTTTGGTTCTAAAACAGTTATCACCATGTGTGGGACATAGACTGTGATTGTTCTTCCCAAAGTCAATTTCCGAGCTTCTTGTATGAGCATCACTGTTGCTGTCACTGCTCGAAGGCAGTTTGGCCACCCTTTGCTCACTGTGTCCAGTTGTTTAGAGAAATATCCGACTGGTCATTTCCAGCTTCCTGTCCTCTGGGTTAACACTCCCAGTGCAAGGTGTTGCCTTTCATGTACAAACAGCTGGAAATCTTTGGTTAGATCCGGCAGTCCCAAGGCAGGTGCAGACATTAAGGCACGTTTCAACTCTACAAAAGCCTTTTGTTGTTGTGGGCCCCATACAAAGGGAGAGTTCTTTGGGGCCTCGTACAGCGGTTTAGCTATTAGCCCATAGTTCATGATCCAAAGGGACAACACCCAGTCATTCCCAAAAATGCTCTGAGTTCATGAATATTTCTCGGCTCGGGTATACCACAAATAGCTTCTTTGCGATCTTTTCCTAATTGTCGTTGTCCTTTTGAAATCTCAAAGCCCAGATATATCACAGGCTGGCAGGCTATCTGGGCTTTCTTCCTGGATACCTTGTACCCATTTAGTCCCAGGAAATTCAAGAGGTCAATAGTCACCTGTATACAAGTAAATCTTTCTTCTGTAGCAATCAATATATCATCCACGTATTGTAAAAGTGAACGCCCAGGTCTTGATTTATCCTGTTTCCAGATTTCAAGTTCCTTTGCTAATTGATTTCCAAAAACAGTTGGACTGTTTTTAAATCCTTGGGGTAAACTAGTCCATGTCAACTGCATCTTTCGCCCAGTTTGAGGATTTTCCCATTCAAAAGCAAACAGTTTTCTGCTTCCCTTTTCCAAAGGTATACAAAAGAAAGCATCTTTTAAATCAAGCACTGTAAACCACTGATAAGTCTCCCTTAATGCTGTTAACAGTGTATAAGGGTTTGCTACTACAGGATAAATATCCTTAACTATTTGATTTACTGCTCTCAAGTCTTGTACCGGCCTATATTCACCCGAGGGTTTTCTGACTGGTAAAATAGGAGTATTCTACTCAGATTCACATTCTTCCAAAATTTTATACTCCAAACATTTATCAATCAATTTCTTCAATTCCTGTCTCACTTCTGATTTGATTGGATATTGTTTAATTCTCACTGTTCCTGCGCCTTCCTTCAAATCTATTTTAACAGGTTCTGCTAGTTTCGATTTACCAGGAATATTTGTTTCCCATACAGTAGGGATCACTGCCAAATCCACCTCCGGTGGAATTTCTTGTTCCTTTACTTTTTCTTATATCATCAGGATTTCTCCCGTTTTTGACTCAGGTATTTTCAAGAAAAGTTCTCCTTTGTCAAAAACAATTTGCGCATTTAATTTGGATAACAAATCTCTTCCGAAGAAGGGTATCGGACATTCTGGTACATACAAAAATTCATGTGTAATTATCTTATTTTCAAATTTCAAATCCAGGGGTTGCAGGAATGGCCTGGTTTTGTTCCAATTTTTCCTTTACAGGTATTTAATAAAAAAAATGTCACTCCTGTATCCACTCCCAATCTCACAATTTGAACAACATTTTTTTCCACTTTCTTATTATCAGAAGTTATAGCCATTACCAAATTATCTCTAATAGTTAGCTTACATTCATCCTGCCAATCCTTTGTCTTAAGGAAAAAAACAAATCCACATATGGCATTTCACTCCATTTCCCTTCTCTTTTACAATACAGCATTAACTGCAGACTAGTGTTATAATTCAGTGTCCCATTCGTGGGCCACTTTTCCTGATCATCCAATATATACAAAGGCCACCAATTATTACGATACTCAAATTATTACAATACTCAATCATCTGGCTCTTTTGCAGATCATCCTGTAAATTTCCCCAATGTGCCAATAAACATCCCAACAAAGAATTTTTCGGGATTTTGTCATTTACAGCAAGATTACTCATGCTTTTACTTTTAAACAACCGAGTTAACTTAGTTGCCATGGTGTAATCACTCACAATACAATACACAATTACTCAACTCTGTCACTCAGATCCGCGGATCCACACTCCACACTCGCTTTCATTCTCAACTGCACGTCTCACCCTTACAGCCACACTCACACTTTCCCACAGTTACTTTAAACAAACATATAACACAATATTGTACCTCTTAATTTTCTTCTTAATACACAAACTCACAAAACCAACAAAAAACCAAAAACCCCTTCTAACTTCTTGTTAGAGGCACTACCTTAGAGAACACTATAGCATATAGTTTCTCTTATTTCCACTTTTGTCCAACCCTGCAATAGCTTTCGCTTATGTCTTACGGGCAGACGCCTAGTCTTCCACTTCCACAAGGATCCTTTTAGTCCAACCCTGCAATAGCTTTCACTTACGTCTTACGGGCAGACTCCTAGTCCTACCCTGCGCAGCTCTTTCACCGCGTCTGACAGGCAGACTTACTCAGTAGGACTCCAACCCACTGGTAGGACTCCATCCCACTCCTTACCATACCCTTATTATAGTGGGACTCCTACCCACTTCCTCTAGTGCACTTACTCACTTACTTTAGTGGGACTCCAACCAACTTACTACAATTAAAAAAAAAGAAGTGTCTTACCAAAAATCCAGGGAACGTCGCAAAGAGCCTTACGGATCGGGGATCGATGGGTATGCCGAGAAATCCTCGGTGCCAGCTGGAACGAATCAGGTCCCCGACTCCTCCGGTCTCCTTCAGCGAGGTCCCATTTGGGTCGCCAAAACTGTTACCGAAATCTCGGAGTGAAGAACTTATCGACACCAAAGTGATGTAGATAAGCAGACACTTCTTTATTGACGGCCGAGTGCGTGAGCGAGTCCTCTCACGATCAACGCACGCCAGGTCTCAAAATCAGACTCCATATATAGAACTTATTCATACGTATTCATTAAATATTCATGCATAATCCTAATATTTCCCGTAAATCATTAACATACTCTCCTCCTATAGCCGATTCTGCGCAGTAAAGCTTAGAAAGGTCTAGAAATGGGTCTGGGGTACCATTTGGGTAGGTGGTATATGAGTCGGTGGTCGCGATCTCCCCCTGCCGGAATTACCTTTTACTGAAGTTCACGGTTTCTTGGCAGGCACCTACAAGCTGTTCCAGTCGACTCTCCCCGGTTCCCATTAATCTCATATTCTGACATTTCAATACACTTCTACATACAGAAGACTGGTCAAATACAAAGAAACCTTTCAAACCCTAAATTATTACCTAAGTTTTAACAATGGTTCTAGCCCCTTCTTCTAGCCTTGGTACAGGATGTACAGAAGATCTCATGACAGCTTTTACTGTGCAACTATAAGTTTCATTAAAAATATTTCTTATCCTTCTATATTTTAATTTTATAAAATGATTTTATAAAATCAATTAATTAATCAAATAAAGTCAATCAATCTTAACTTATTAACACATCGTTAACACGGTCACATAGCAAGCTGAGCCCCCCAAGCCGTGCCTGCAGGCAGCCCGGGCATGCTGGGGATGCTCCCAGGAGTCACTGTGGGCCATGGCCGGAGCAGTGCGCTCCCCAGCCAGCTCTGGGAGCCCAGCGGCAACTCCCTGTGGGGCCGAGTGCTGCCCTGGGGGCTGGCAGGGGAGCCGGCACAGGGGCTTTTCCAGCTGGGACACGGGGGCACGGGCGAAGGGCCACAGTCACGCAGCCTCTCTCCTCGCCTTCTCTTGCAGACGGACAGCCCAGCATGCAGGGTGGCAGTGCCCTCCGTCAGGGTGAGGCGCGAGGAGACAGCCCGTCTGCCAGCAAGGCAGGCAGCAGCACCACAGAAGGTGCACGCAGCTCGGGCACCAGGAGCTGCCAGCACTTGCTGCAAGCTCCCGCCTCTGCCAGCAGCAGCCTCTGCAGCTTCTGCCCAGGGCAGGGGAAAGGCCAGCAGCACTGCAACCAGCAGACACCGACAGCTTGTCCCATCTACTCGGGGCATCCCTGATGAGCAGGGGAAAGCCACCAGTGTGCAGAGCAGGAGGCATGCCCCACACAGCCCTGCAGCCAATGCCACAGCTGGGAAGGAGACAAAGAGGTACCTTTTGAGTAAGGACCCGGACAAGGTTTTCACTGGGAGCCACCGACCCAGCCAGCAGACAGCGGCACAGTGGCACTGGGAACACAGGCTGGGTGAGGCGAAGATGGCAAGATCAGAGGAGGCCCGGGTGGCCCACAGTGGCAAGGCCCCTGCAGGTCAGCACGTGCCTGATGCTCATGCACGTAAAAGCACTGGTGCTGCTGGCAGGGTTTCTGTGCCAGCTTCCCTGGGCAGGAGGGATGTGGCTTCAGGGCAGCAGGGACAAGTGGAAGAGCGCGATCTGAAAACACAGGTGACGCTCGCCAAAAACAAGTGCAAAGGCAAATCGCTGCGGGAGCACCACAAGGCTCTTCAGGAGCATGTGGCCATCCCATCAGTGAAGACGGAGGATCAGAAAGCCCAGCACAGCAGGACAGGCAGTCATGCAAGCGCAGCGGCTCGTGTCCCCAAGAAGAACTGGGCAAGGGCAGCAAGGCCACGGAACAGCCCAGGGTCCCTGCCAAAGGAAAAAGACTGGAGAGAAGACAATGAGCTGCCCCAAGAAGAGGGCATCACCATTCACAGCATCTGGGTCAACCCCTCATCCCTGGAGCTCTTCCAGGACCCCCACGCTGGTCCCCAGGATGGGCCCTGCTGGCTGAGCAGTGTAGGCAGAGGGGCAGCAGCAGACGCAGCTGGCAACCTACAGAGCATTTCAGCTATGCAAGGGGAACCCGTGGAAGCTGAGCCAGCAGCTGCTGCCCTGGCCACACCTTCTGAGGAAGAGGGGCACTGTGCACCTCTAACTCTCATAGGAAAAGAGGTGGCAAAGGCACAGGAATCTCCTCTCCTCAGTGAGCAGCCCACAGCAGCCCAGGCAGAGAGCCAGGCGGCTGCTCCACACAGCCCCGCAGCCTGCGCCGCACCTCTGCAGGACACAGACCAGTGGGACGTGAGTGAGATCCTGCACAAGGCTGTGACTGCGATTCAGGGACCCAACAGGCAGCTGGTAGAACAGCGGGACCCAGCACAAACCATGCATGTGGTGACTGCAGCAACAACACCTGCAGCGTCTCAGGACAGTGAGTCTTCCTTGCCTGGAGAGCATCAGAGAGAGCCCAACTCAGCCACTCTAGTGCCAGAAGAATGTGAGGATGGAGAACACACGGCTTCTGCCATGTCTGGAGACCATCAAGGAGAGCCCAGCACAGCCATTTTCTCCCCAGCAGCGCACGAGGAAGATCTGGCTTCATTGCTGCCTCAGATCTCTCTGGATGATGCTGCCGCACCCCACCTTGACCCAGCAGGGGAAGATGAAACAGATTCCACGTGGTCTCCCTTGTCCTGGGACTCTTGGCACCAGGTGAGCCAGGGTCGCAGTGACCAGCACTGAGCACCACGAGCTACTGCAGGCAGGTGCAGTGTCCAGGCCAGTGTGCGGCAGGGAGATGGCTGGTGCTGTCCGTGTCAGCCCGCTGACATCCCCTCCATCCCCTGCCTGTGCTCTTGCTCTCCCCAGTGCAAGTGGCCTCCCAGCACAGAGGTGATGCACAGCCCTCCTCTGGCTGCAGGGACCATAAACCTAACCAACCCGACACACGGCACTGCGTAGTCTACCACTAAAGCATGTCCCTAAGCGCCTGTGTTTCCCCCGGTAGCCAATAACGGATGCTTAGATCTCCTTTGGCTGTTAATGTTTTTATAGGATGCGCCAGGGCACTCAGCCCTAGAGGAGGACAAGCGGGAAGACGACAGTGGCAAAGAGCTGTGCCAAGGGGAAGACATCGCCACCCACAGCATTATGGCCAGCCCCTCATTCCTGGAGCTGTTCCAGGACCCCCGTGGTGGTTTCCAGGAGGGGCAGCCAGCCCCTGAGCAGAGCGATAACACGTGGCCCTGCTCCAAGCCCAGGGATGAGCCCGAGGATGAGCCAGGTACATCCCCGAGTGTAGCGCTGGCCCGGCAAGGGAAGGCTTAGCCCAGCCGTCCCGGCAATGTGCACCCAGGCCAAAGCAGAAGGACTGCGTGCATGGGGGCTGGCCGTTCCCTGGCCACCACTCCCTGGGGAAAGCTCTCGGTGGCGGGGAGCAGGCAGGATCTTGCCCGGTACCTGCCCAGCCCCCTGCCTACACTTGTCTTCCTTCCACAGGCATGGCTGCCCTCCCGCATGTCCCAGCTCGATGGCGACGGCCCTCCCTCTTCCGCAGGGCACTCAGGGCTCTGCGCAAGGCGTTCTGCCCTTCTTGCATCAGGCCACAGCAAGAGCAGCAGCGCCGTGCTGGCAAAGGGGTCCCCAGAGATGGCAGCTGGCCCTGATCCTGTGCGGTACCCAGAGGGTGTGGCACAGGGAGGCACGCGAGGCATGGGTGCATGGACGGCGCCCAACACGTTCAGCTGCCATGAGGACATTGTGGGGCCAGACTCTGCTCCACCCTGGGCACGTTCTGAGAGCAATAAAAGCTGAGCACGTTCCCCCAGTGGCTGTCTGTGCCTGGTCCATCCTGGGAGAAAGACGTGTGCAGGCAAGGCCCATGCCGGCAGGCAGAGCTGGAGAGCCC
The DNA here is from genome assembly GCF_017639655.2 of Falco naumanni. NCBI lineage: Eukaryota > Metazoa > Chordata > Aves > Falconiformes > Falconidae > Falco > Falco naumanni. The sequence continues at coordinate 97,437 of NW_024427319.1, read as the reverse complement.
CTGTGCTCCTTCTTCTCCATGCCAAGCAGCGCCCACGCCTTGGGCCTCTGCCCGTGCCTCTGGCGCTCCAGCTGCTGACCAGCTGGGGCCTCTGCTGCCCTTGCTCCCAGGGCCTGTTATTGGAGTCAACCTCTGTCCTCAGGGTGTCCTGGCACTTGCTCGGGAGAGCCCTGGGCTGGTGCTGGCAGCAAGCCGGCACTCTGGCCTGAACTTGCCTCTAGCTGACTTCCAGGTGCCTCTCTGCCATTCAGACCGAGGACTTTGACCATTTCCTTTGCATCGTAAACTTGGTCTGGTTTAACTAATGCTTGCGCTGCACCACCCCGCAGCACCTTGGTCTCACGAGGAACCTGCCCATGGCAGGGGGGCGTAGGAGCACCTACATGAGCCACTTGTTTTTAAAGCCCTCCGTTTTTAAGACCTGGTCCTGAGAGTAGCTGTTTTGGTGAGAAAAGCCAGACCTTAGGTGGTTTAGCTGTTGGCCAGACGTCTGGGGGCTCCGTCTGAGTTGGTTCTTGACATTTTGACATATTAGCAGGGCAGCAGGACCATGCTACGAACGAAATGAGGTGCACAACAAAGCTCTCAGAATAAACTGAAACAGGTTTCTACAGACGTTTGAAACAGAAATAGGGAAGATTGGATAAAGATGGGGAGGAAGACTGATGAGGATACTTGAACATTGCTTCCTGAGGAAGCAAAGCTCATAGTAAACTGTTACGTGTATGTGCATTTATGTCTTTGTCTCAGGCGTCTTTCCACTTGTGCATTTCCCTGACCTTTGGTTGTTCTTAGAAGAGAATCAGTTCTGGAGGAGAGTGCTTCAAACTTCTTTCTGTAACACTGGGACCCAGGAAGTGCCTCGGTGGCACCCCTAGCTGTGACGAGAAAAGGATTTTCCTTCCGTGGAGCCTTTCCTTCACTGTGGCTGTTTAGAACATGAGGAGGCATGGGAGACCTTCCAGGGTGCCTGCTAGCTGAAATGATTCTAGCGTTCTGTGGGCGATATAGCCACACCTTTCTCTGTCCTCCTTTATGGAGAACATCTGGCATGAACCTTGGGTGGTAATGGGTGTCATTTTGATTCTCTTTTGAAATGTAATTTTTCACAGTTGAAACTCCAAAACGCTCTAGTGATTACACGCATGCATGCAGTTGGGCATCCTTTTCCTTCCCTGAGAGAAGCCTAGAAAAACCTCAAGCGTGTGGTGTAGCTGAGAGTTGCAACGTGTAAGAAACCAGGCAAGGAAGCTCTTTCTGACATCAAGGACCAAGCGGGTTGACAGTTTCCCCCCTTCTCGCTTGGCCCTGGAGTTTCCAACCGTGGCACCGCATGCCTTGCGGCACCATTTTCTGTGTTGGCTGCCTGAGGCAATGGAACAGCTGAATTCAGAGGGATCCTGTGCCCAGGGCTATGAGGCCTCCTGCCGGGCCTCGCCCCCCCCTCACAGTGCAGCCAGGAGCTGCTCTCAGGTGAGCGTCCCCTGTGCCTGACGGTAGGCATGAGGAACAGAGTTGGCTGCTTTGGGAAGAGCCCTGTCAGAGCGGCCATGGCCCAGAGGAGGTGACTTTTCGACGGAGGGGACCTGCAGGCTGTGCTGGGCCGTGGCGGGAGGCCCACCCGATGCCACACAAGCTGGGGCTCCCAGCAGCTGAGCCCTGGTGGCACTGGCTGTCCTGTCCTCCTCTCCCTCTGAGGGTGACCTCAAACAGCAGCAGCTGCAGAGATGCTTGGCAGAACCTGAGCGCCTTTCCCACCGCGGTGGTAAAGAGCCAGCCCTGCTGGGGCCGGGGGGGGCTGTTGGGGACAGACCGTGGGGCCGGGGGAGAGATTTCAGGGACGGACCGGGGGGTGGGGGGAAGGAGTCTCTAGCAGAGCTGTGGAGGCAGGGGGGATGGATTTAGTGACGGACCGAGGGGGTTGGGGGAGGCCTGTAGGTAGTGAGAGGGGGGTTCCAGGGGGGGGGGGTTTAAAGGGCTGACGGAGGGCAGGGGAACAATTTTAGGGACAGAGTGGAGGGCGGGGGGGGGGGGGGGGGGCGCTGTGGGAAGGAGTGTAGGGCATGACCGGCAGGGGCTGGGGAGAAATAGTGACGGGAGAAAGTGTGGGGTCGGGGGAAAGGAGTCTAGGAATGGCCATGAGGGTCTGGGGGGAAGGGCCTTAGGGACAGGACGGGAGTGAGGGGAAGGATGTTAGGGCCAGACTGGGGGCAAGTGGAATCACTGCAGGGCCCAATGGAGGGGGGTGGTTGGGGTGTTGAGGAAGGTTCTCAGGGTGGGATGGGGGTACAAGGGGAAGGTTGTGGGGGCAAAGGAGCGGGATGGGGGAAGGATTGTATAGATGGACTGCTGGGGTTGGGGGCACAGGGGAAATAGTTTGGGGACAGTCCGAGAGGCACGGGGGAGGATTTTAGAAATGAGCTGGGGTGGGGGGTGGCTTGAGGGAAGAAATTGGGAATGGGATGGGGGCAATGGGGAGGCTTTTAGGCCTGACTGGGGTGCTGGATGGAAGGATTTGAGGGACAGCCATGGTATGTAGGGGAAGGTTTTGATGGCACTGTATAGATAGCACTGTATATACCTTTCTGTCCAAGGAATCTGTTCAGGGAAGGTTGCTGGCTCAGCAACGGGACCAGATGTCTAAACTCCCCAGTTTCCAAGCTCTAATATCGTGTTTGGCTCTATGTGAAAGAAATCTAGGCACAAAGTTTAGCTAAGCTACCTCTCTAAAGTTGTTGGAAGTGATGAACAAAGGGATGACTGATCTGGGGAGTCAGCCTTGGGAAGGGCACGGAACAAAGAGCGGATGGGGAAAAGAACTTCATTCTCTTGAGAGATGCACAAAAAAGCCTCTGAGCGGGGAAGTTCTGGCCACAAGAGGAGACAAGTCGGTAGAGTGTGCGTGTGTGATGCACTATGAGCGTGCGAGTACTCTGCTGTATGTAATGCGGACCCTCGAGTAACTTGGTGAGCGTGCTCAGAGGTGACACTCCCCCGTGCTCCCAGCGCTGCCATAAAGAATGCCTGCCTTCTGAAACTTCACATCAGGTCTGAGAGGGTTTTTCACCGTGACCGCCTTTACGGTATCATTTTCTGGTGACCCAGGTGAGACTCTGCTATTGAGCGTCGGTGGAGCTGTGAATCGCAGCAATTCCAGCCGGCACTGAGGGACTCTTGGGGAAGACCTCTGATTCCCGGACCAACGACTCCAAAGCAACGTTCCCCCGGTAAGATGTCAGGCATTCCTTGTGGTCTGGGATACCTGCCCCTAAGCAGAGGCAAAAGCCCTGCTGGGCTGGGTTATTGAGGGCTCTCCTGGAAACAATGTCTCTGGTAAAATTTCTGCCTGACATACTCGAGTATATTAATGGTGTGTGTGTGTGTGTGTGTGTCTAGTAGAGTGCACTCTGAACATCTGAAAATACTTCTATACATGTATATGATAAAGTGTTCAGGATGCTAAAAGAAAGTGGGCCCCGGTCAGTGTACACGGCCGTGGTATTTTACAGCAGTCTCCACTGGGATGTGTTTTGGGACACTGGGAAGAATTAAGGGGTAGTTCTGAGGGAAATGTAACTAAAAGCACCCTAGTGCAATACTGTACTCAGGGGCGGTCTCTGTAGAGACTGGGCGATGGGGGAAAATGGCAGTTTGCATTATTGCACGATGTTACAGCTGATGTTGTTTTGAAGGCAAGAAAGGAAAAGGGACAGAGTTTGATATGCTGATCTTTTTCCACTGTAAAGACCCATTCTGAATGGCAAAACCAGCGTGGTATAAATTTACCTCCCTGAGATCCTTTTCTCTTGGCTTTGGAAAAGGATAAGAAGAGGTTGTTGAAAAGGGTCTGCTCTGCTTGTAGTATCAGACAGAGGCGTTTAAAATTGTAATGACTACAAGAAAGAAGGAGGTTTAGAGACGACGGTTTGGAGTTAATGGTTGGAGCCCAGCAGAGACTGGGAGAGAGTTCTGACGCTGATACTAGTGATATGAGCAGGGTAAGAGAAAGTGGTGGCAGGCGAGCTGACGAGGCTGGTGGCAGGGAAAGTGGCTGTGAAGAGGGAGAGCGATTTAGTGGGGCAGAAGGTTTTAGCCCAGCCGCAGGGTGGGAGCGGGCCAAACCAGGGGAAGTGACACAGGCTCCCCTGCGCCAGGCTGTGGGAAATGAAGGACCCATTACGGTGGCGGTCCCGTTTTCAATAACAGAGTTGAAGAATTGCAAAGCAACCGCAGGAATTTACCGAGACGACCCTGAGAAGGCGGCTGGTGTTTTTGAAATAATGATGGTTAAAACACAGGATGATCCAGAGTGTAAGGATATAGGGGCAATACTGCAGGTTTTGTTTGATAGTAGTGAGAAGGAGATGATTTGTCAAGCCGCTAGAATACATGTGGAAGCCGAGGTTAAAACAGGAACTGTGGAGCATCATTTCCCCTCCGTTGGTCCAAACTGGGACCTGCATGTTAACAGACCCAGGCAGCTTTGGACTCGGTATCAGAAAGGGATTATATTTGGCATTCAAAATGCTGTGGCTAAGGCAATAACCATGTCCGAACGGTACGAGGCTAGGCACGATAGCCAAGAGCCCCCCACAGGACTGCAGAACAGAATGAAGGAGGTAGCCCGCAACTCTACAAGTGCTGACCCTGCATCTTAAGAGGGATGAGATCAATTGGCCCCTCTATTGGTGGGCCAATCCTGGGATGGTATTAGAAGAAAGTTACAGAAGTTACAAGGAAGTGATTGCTCGAGATAGGGGAAAGCTGTTGGATGTTGCTTGGATTGCAGATCGTCATAGAGAGAGTCGAAAGGGAAGAGTAAATTGTTGCTTGTTGGCGGTATCAGAGTAAAATGGTAGGGTGAGGGCAAGGGCCCTGAGGATGGGGCAGAGCCCCGAGAGGGGGACTCCGGCCCAGCCCTCGGTTGGCTGATAATCAGTGTGCACAGTGCAAAAGGGATGGGCGTTCAGAAGAAGACCGTCTGCTTAAGGATTGGAGCCCCTCTGCCCCCTTGCTCCCAGTAAGCGAGGAATGAGGGGGAGCGGAGGAGTCTCTCCCCAGAGGAGCCTCTCGTTAAAGCGGAGCTGGGAAGTGAAGAAGTTGAGCTTTGGGCAGATCCTGGGGCTACTTCCTCTGTTCAGAAGACTTTAGAGGGGAACTAAGCAGTAAGGATATAAGCATTGCTGGTATGGCAGGGACCCATGAAACTTGGCCATTTTTGAAACCCTTAGCAGTGAAGCTGGGAAAACAGTGGGTTCCTCATCAGTTTTTATATTAGCCAAATTTTCCAAAAGCATTGTTTGGGGAGAGATCTACTCCAAAAAATTGGAAGCAGAAATCTGATTTTAAAACGAGGAAATAGAAATCTTAATTCCAGAAACTGTTTGTGTCAAGAGGCAGCAGCTTTGTTGTTACAGGCTATGCTGCCTTGAAAGGGGAAAGATACGCCCGGAGGTCAGAGATGCTGTGATTCCTATTGTACGAGCCGGAGAGGTTCCTGGAAAACCCCACAGGTCAAAACCTGTGAGGATTGACTTAAAGCCTGGATCATCCCCGCTGAGAATGAAACAGTATCGCCTGAAGCTGGAAGCTAGGAATGGGTCGGTAGCGATAATTCAGAAATTCTTGAAGTACAACCTGTTGGTGGGGTGTGCCTTGAAATCCAGCACCCCTGTTTTGCCAGTGAAAAAGGCCAAGGGTCAAGATTGCCGATTGGTGCAGGATTTAAGAGGAACAAATCACATACCTCAAGGTATTTATCCTGTAGTAGCACATCCATACAGATACTGAAACCACCCTTACAGGGGAACAGGGATGGTGTACAGGTTTTGATGTGAAGGATGCCTTTTTCTGTGTTCCCCGGGGCACTGACAGTGCTTGTGAATGCGCAAACCCAGAAACGGGAAGGAAAATGCAATACACTTAGGCGGTTGTACCACAAGGCTTTCAAAATACCCCGACAATCTTTGGGAATCAGTTGGCAAAGCAGTTTGACATTTGGAGAACAGAAAATGATCAGGGAAGAGTTCTGCGATCATAGGATGATATTGTGGTTGCGGCAGGGACTTGGGAGCTGTGTCTTTCCCTGACGATAAGCCTTCTAAATGTCTTGGGAACTAGTGGCTATGGAATTATCGAGGAGTCACTTCCACGTTTGGGGTTTGAAGTGCTGGAAGGCCAGAGACAGTTGGGATCCCAACAGAAGGAGGCTATTTGCTGCCTCGCGGAGCCTCAGGCTCTCAAGGAACTACGAGGATTTCTCGGGGTGGTCGGATGGTGTGGGCTTTGGGGAGGCAATTGTGTTTTATTTGTGAAAGCTCAGTACGAGCTACCGAAAACCTCCTGCCATGGGTCTATTGGCGGGACAGAGGAGGGTAAAGCCACTTTCAAGCGTCTGAAGAAAAGTGAGCTCTGGTGGAGGCCCCCGCGTGGGGATTACCTGATGTGACAAAGACCTGTGCACTTTTTAAGCGTGAGGGAAAAGGTATTGCCTTTGGAGTTCTGGCACATTGTTTAGGGCCTCAGGGGCGGGCTGTAGCTTACTCCTGCAAAGAGCTGGATGAGGTGAGCTCAGGATGGCCTGGATGCCTTAAAGCAGGAGCAGCACCTGTGCTACTGATGCAGGAGGCCCCTAAGTTCACCATGGGGCAGAAGGTGACCGTCCATGTACCACCCATGGTCGTCACGGCACTAGAAGAAAAAGGAGGACATTGGTTGGCCCCTAGCATAATGTTAAACTATCAAGTGTCATGTGGGGAGGGGGTCCTCCCATTTTGGGATGGGGGGTCTGTTTCTGGGCCTCCGTTTCCTTGACAGTGCAGATCTGAGGGCTGCCCTGCTGCTAAGGACTTCCATCGAGGGGGAGCTTCTGCGTGATAACTGAGAATGACCTGCTGGAGGGTCCCCTTGGGGGGATCCTGATGTCCCAGGAGTGCTCTGCGGAGGGTCCTTCTGCTTCCAAGATGTCCCTAATGTCACTAGGGTGTCCCTGGGAGGGTCCTAATGTCCCCGGGAGTGTCCCTGGTGTCCCAGGGATGTCTCCAGGGATGTCCTAGTGTTCTCAGGTCTCCCTATAGGCATTCGGGTGTCCCAGTGTGTCCTGTGGGGGTCCTGGTGTCCCAGGGGGAGTTCCTAATGCCCCTGCAGTTTCCCTGGTTGCAGGTCATGTGTTTCCAGGGGGGTCCTGAATGTCCCAGTGTTGTCGCTGGGGTGGTCCTGGTATCCCCAGGCCATTCTAGATGTCCCAGTGGTGTGTCAGTGGGTCCTTGTGTATCACAATGTGTCCCTGGTGGGGGTCATTAATGTCGCAGCGGTGTCCCTGGAGGCGTCCTGATGTCCCCAGTCCATTCTAGATGTCCCAGTGGTGTCTGTCAGGGGGTGCATGTGACCTAATATGTCCTTCTGGGAGTCCTTAACGTTCTAGTGGTTAAGGTTCTAGGGATGTCCCTGATGTCCTAATGGTGTCCCGGGGGTGGTGGTGGTGGTGGTGTCCTGGTGTCCCAGTGCGTCCCTGGGGCGTTGTGGGGTGTCCCTGGGGGTGGTCCTGGTGTCCCCAGGGAGGTGAGTGGGTAGTCTGTTATGTCCCGGGGCGGGGTTCCTGTGGAATTCCTAGTGTCACAGGGGTGTCCCTGGAGGGGTCCTGATGTCCTAAAGGCTATTCTAATGATGTCCCAGTGGTGTCTCCCAGTATGTCCTTGTGTTGCAAGGTGTCCCTGTGGGGGTCCTTGATGTCCTTGTGGTGTCACTGGGGCAGTCGTGGTGTCCCTGATGTCCCAGGGATGTCCCCAGGAGTGTCCTTGTGTCCCCAGTATGTCCCTTGAGCGTTTCTGGTCCTGTGGGGGTCCTGGTGTCCTGGGAGGAGTCCTTAATGCCCCTACATTGTCCCTGGGGTAGGGCTGTGTTAAAGGGGGGTCCTTAATGTCCCAGTGCTGTCCCTGGAGGGGTCCTGGTGTCCCCGGGGAAGGTGAGGGGGTGGTCCCTGATGTCCCAGGGGGCGTCCCTGGGAAATTCCTAATGTCACAGTGGTGTCCCTGGAGGGGTCCAGATATTACCAGGCCATTCTATATATCGCCGTGGTGTCTCCCCGTGTGTTCTTGTGTCCCAGTGTGTCCCGGTGGGTGTCTTTAATGTCCCAGTGACATCCCTTTGGGAGTCCTGGTGTCCCCCCAGAAGTCCCTAACGTCATAATATTGTCCCTGCCTGTGTCCTGGTGTCCCCAGTGTGTCCCTGGAGAGTTCCTGTTTCCCTGGGGATGTCCTCAGTGACCACAACCTCTCCTGCCTGATCTCTGCCTGCCCTCACCCTCGCTGCACTCTGCGACCGAGACCCGCAGCCGCTGAAAAGCTCACCCTCACCCGGCCGATGGCCAAGGCCGAGAAAGGTGAAGCGCTGCTGCTCCTCCCGCGGGGGATTCACAGCGGGCCTCTCTCAGGGAGTCCCGCAGCAGCTCTCCTGCTCTTGCTTCGTGGTCAACCAGGAGCGAAAGCATGCCCAGATCTAGTCTGAGAAAGCATTTGGCACGTGATAGAGTTTCGCTCTTCCCTGTGGTCAGCCTTTGTGCCGTTTTCCTGGGCAGGGGTCCTGGTCACAGGACTCGGGACCTTTGCTACGGTCCAAGAGCGATTCCAAGGTGAGGAAGAGGTGTACGCGGTTTGAAGACCTGTCTCCCAGCTGGACATTGGTGAGTTATCTCTGCGGGAGCTCGCGTTCCTCACAGAGGTTATTCCTGGTGAGAAGGCAACGGCCGCCCTCCGCTTTCCCGCGCCCTGTTTGGGACTGGGGTGCATGCTCTCTGCCCTTCAGAAAGGGCGCAGAGAAATGAGGACTTCAGAATTTCTCTGGAGAGAATTCCCTCCAAAGTTAGGCGGACAGCTTGAGCTCCTCCCAAACACTACCACTCCCCAAGAGCCGTTTCCTTAAACGACCTTTTCTCTGGCATTTTGTTTCTAATTTTACATAGAAATTCAGCCCGCTCTGCCAGTGACGATGTTCCTCCTCCTTGCCGAGGATGTCAAGGTCGAGCCGCTGAACTACAGGTGGCTGTCACGAGCCACTTCCTTCCCATGGCACGTGGTGCAGAGCTGTGTGCAAGAGACCATACTCTTGCACTCTTTCCAACTGAGGAACAGGCAGCGCCTCGCCTTCGCCTTCAAGGACATTGGCGTTCTGTCCTTCACCGACAACGTCCTGTGCATGCGATTCTATTGCGACTGCGTCACAGGGCTGGAGAGCAAGGCCAGCTGGATTGCGCCGCTCAACGCTGCGAGTTGCTCAGGCTTTGAGGGTGATGCAGTGACTTTGGGAAGCCTCTTGAAGGGTGAGCAACCCGATGGTCGTTGGGCAGCCTGCACGTGGCAGGCCAGTCCGACACCTTTCCACGTGCTCGCCCACGCTGAGTTCTCCATTGGAAAAGAAGTTTTATTCTGAGCTTCTGAGTTCTTGCCCTACAGAAAGACTGGCAGCGTTACTGCGCAGTCTCAGTGTTTGCTGTGCAGCTTCTCCAGAGCAGAGCAAGGGCTCATGTTCACGGCGGAAGATTTGGAGGAGGGGTTTGGAAAAGTGGCTTCCTTTTGGAGCAGGAGACAGGTCTGCTTCCTTTGGGAGCCAAGAGCAAAGTGCCTTGGAAACCTTCTAGCAGCTCTGTGTCACTTTACAGAGGCTGAGGATGCCCGGTGCAGCTGTCTCCGGTGGAGCAACCAGCACTCGGGGGATGCAGGCTGCTCCTGCGCACGCCTTCCCCAGGTGAGTGCGTTTCCTCTGCAGCCCTCGACTGACCGAGCGGGCGGATTCCCAGCTCCTGATCAGGAGTGCGCCTTGCCGGGGCTTGGCATTGCGCGTTGAGGCTGGGAGGGGGCCTGACCTGAAGGGGCTGGTTTCTGGTTAACTTACGATGAGTTGGGGTTACACGTGTGTTCTCCTGGAGTGGCCGGGCAGCGTCACTGCGTTTCTCATGCCCAGCCTGCCCGTCACTCCCGTCAGAGAGAGCCAGCTGCACACAGGGAGGGCTTTAAGCTACGCCGTCTGGTGTCGGGGGGAGATTGCTAATAAAACCCATGCGTGGCTGCATGGCCACAAGGAAAAGAGGTGCCATGCCTCACACGAGAGTCGTGAGGATTAGTGCTGGGAAGCTGCAAGAGGGTAGGGGTCACCCTTCTTCAAGCCTGTGTCATCATTTACTGCCCAGGTTTCGCTTTACGGTGGTCAGCAGAGCAGTGGCCAAGGCTTTGTCCGCCTGGGCCAAGAAGGCTGCAGCAAAGTCCAGGCTCAGACAAGGTATGGGAACAGGTCTCTGCTGCCCAGCTGAGGCCCTGCCCCGCGCTGGGTGACCACAGCTCCGTCAAAAGGCACTCCCCAGGGGGCTGCTCTGCTGAGTTTCCTCCTTTGCCAGGTGCAGAGGCGCATCCTGGCAAGCTGCTGCAGAGACGGAGGAAGCTTTCCCTTCCTGCACTGCCAAGTCAGGGGCCAGGCACAAGACAGAAAGACTTGGGCAAGAAGACTTCTGAGAGGTGAGACCCTGGTGGGAAGGGATGCAAGGGATGCTGCACCCGTGGAGGAGAGACATCCCCTCCGGACACTCCAGCTGCAGGGACGCGGCAAGGTCCCTGACACGTGCCGCATGGCTCTTATGTGCTTGTTTCCCCTGTTGTGGGCCCCTCACTGGGGAAGGTGGTGGATGCTGAGTGCACCCCACGTCCCTGTGGTTCCCTTAGGCAAGAGCTGAGGTGCAGTCCTCCCCCGTCCATCTGAGGGGGCTCAGGGAAGGCTCCCCGCTGCCAGCAGAAATGGCCCCACCTCGCGTGCTGCTTCTGCCAGCCTGGGGAGCTTTGGTACCAGGCGAAGGTGGGAGAGCAAACTGCCCCGTGCTCATGCCGACTGCTCCTGGTGCCTCTTTGCAGTGCGCTCCCCCCACGTCCAGGCGGCTCCCCCAGGATGAAGGAGGCAGGCAGGCAGGAGCCGGCTTCTCCAGCCAAACCCACCTCTACACTCCCATCCTCAGACGACTGCCAGAAAGCGCTGCAGGTGCGTGCCTTGCTGTAGCTACCGTGCTGCTGGGGACTCGGCAAAAGCCTCTTTGTGCAGAGCCAGCCTGAAAGGACCCCTGGACGTGCGCTCCTTGTCAGCTGTCTGTCACCTCCTTCAGATCTTCCTTGCCCCCTGCATTGTCACAAAACACTTTCTCCTGGCCCAGGGGCTATGGGAGATGCCCAAGTCCTTTCTCGGCTGTTCACAGTGGAGGGCTTTGGTCGCAGCTGTGTTTGCCAGGAGCCTAGAATGACCCCAGAGCCCCCGATCTGTTAGGGGCAAAGCCCTGCCAACCGACCAGCTGAGGCAAGGGGCGGCAACACGGGTCAGACCCGAAGGACACCCGTTCCAGGCGCTGAGACTAATCCTGCCTTCTGCTGCCTTGCCATCCCCTGCAGGAGGTCTGGCAGCTGCCTGCAGAGTGGGAGCAAGTGAGGCCCAAGTGGCAAGAGCAGCTCGAGCAAGCAAAGGCAGAGTGGGCGGCGTGGGGAGCCTGGTCTGCGGGGAAGGACCGACAGCAACCCCAGGTACGGGCAGCGATTGACACCGCTGAGAGCAGCAGCGACCCTCTCCTTCGGGGCACCCAGGGCGGCAGGTCTCCAGAGCGGGGGAGCAGGACAGACATCCGGCTGCAGGGCAGGGCTTTGCCTGCTCATGCTCGTGAGGGAGAGAGTGGCAGCAGGATGCAAGCGACAAAATCGGCCGTGATAAGAGGCACGCAGTGCTGGGTCTCCCGGCTGCCAGGTCCTGCTGCAGGCTCCTTTCAAGAGGTCCTCTGGGAAACAGCACCTGTGGTTGCCGTCTGCTTTGCTGAGAGCGTCTGCTCCTTGGCAGGCACTCGGCACTGGAGGCACTTGGACTCCCCACCCTCCAGCCCAGCCCAGGAGAAAGGCAGTCAAGGAGAGGTGGAGAAAGGCTCCAACCCCTCTCCCAGCCGAGCAGAAGAGAGCAGCAACCTCTAGGCCTGGGGGAAACCTGCATTAGGGAGGAAATAGGCATTTCCTCCTCCCCTTAAGCTTTGAGTGGTGTTCTGTAGAAGGAAGAGAGTTGCCTTATTGCCCCAGGATGGGGTAGGGGAGCCCGGAGGCAGCGGTGCCTGAGCCTGGGACAGGGTTCTCCAGCCTGGAGGCCAAAGCTGTTGGTGGGACTCTTCCCTCCAGCCTCCCGCCTGGTCTCTGCAGGGGGCAGGGGACCCGTGCTGGGGCAGCAAACACTGCTGTAAAGCCTAAAGATGTCCCCAGGGGCTGCTCCCAGCTCTGCCTGGGAGCTGCTGCTGTCAGATTCACCCACTAGCAAGCAATTCCTGGTCCGGGAGTGACAACTGCAGGGAGGAGAACAAGTCTGGGTGCCTAATATCAAGGTCTCCAACATCAGCTGAGCAGCGTTTATTTTAGTGGGTTTTTTTGTTCTCCCCAGCAGTTTCCATTGTGCCCCAAAGCCACTTTCTGTCAGAAAAGGTGCAGGCATGTGCATGAGACACAGGTGTTTCTCTGTGTTGTAACTGGGAACAAAGGCAGCTTTTCTTTTCGTTCCAGCTCGAAAGGGAGCACAGACCGTCAGCCCCAGGGAGGCAGCCCTGCTCCCTCGTCCTGGCTGTGGGTGTGAGCCCTTGCCCGCTCCACCTCTGGAGGAAAGGCACTGAAGAAGAGCAGCCTGTGAGGGACCTCCCAGAGCCGGCTGGGGAGAGGGCTGGTCACCCCGCGGCCCATGGCGACTGCCGGGAGCAGCTCGGCGTGGCCAGTGGCCTCTGGGCACGGGCCTGCGGGCCTCCCCTGCGTTGCTGTAGGCGGGCACCGGAGCGTCCCCAGGCCTGGGCGCCCTGTGTGGGAGCCATGCCTGGGGACAAGGCCCCGGGCGGTGGCACCCAGAGCTGCTGCACGCACACAGGACTGAGCTCTGCAGAGGCTGCTGGCACCGGGGGGATGGGGGACCATCCCAGAGGTCATTGTGTGCGGGTCCCCACAGTGACCCCGTGGGTATTTAAGGAGCCAGAGCCCTGGGGTGCCCACTCCCAGGAGAGCCACTCCCTCAGGAGGCAGCATCTCCCCTGGGTGACCATGGCCGGTCGTCGGCAGGCGCTGCCGAAGATTCCCACGGATGAGGAGGCAAACGCCCACCCCCGGCCCATCAGCAGGCTGCCGGGCCTGCAGACCCCGCACCAGCTGAGGGACGGGGCAGGACGAGGAGGCCGGTGGTGGGACGGGGCCACGCGGAGCTGCCTTGGTGCCAGGGCCAGCCTTGCCGCCACTGTGGGGGCCGCTGTGCCAAGGCAGCCGCCTCCCTTCCTTGACGACTCCTCCTGCCCGCAGATGGGCCACAGGCGGCCGCTGGCAGTGCCGCAGGACAGCCAGGGACAGGCTTTGTCCCCCCATGGGAACAGGCTGCCACCGCTCCCCTGCCCACAGAGCTCGCAGGCCGCTGGGAGCCAACGCGCACAGGTAGGGAGCCCGAGGGAGCCCGGGACAAACGTCTTCCCGAGTCCAGGAGCTGCCGACAGGCAGGCGGGAGCTGCAGGAGGGGACGGGAGGGCCCGGTCACATAGCAGGCTGAGCCCCCCAAGCCGTGCCTGCAGGCAGCCCGGGCATGCTGGGGATGCTCCCAGGAGTCACTGTGGGCCATGGCCGGAGCAGTGCGCTCCCCAGCCAGCTCTGGGAGCCCAGCGGCAACTCCCTGTGGGGCCGAGTGCTGCCCTGGGGGCTGGCAGGGGAGCCGGCACAGGGGCTTTTCCAGCTGGGACACGGGGGCACGGGCGAAGGGCCACAGTCACGCAGCCTCTCTCCTCGCCTTCTCTTGCAGACGGACAGCCCAGCATGCAGGGTGGCAGTGCCCTCCGTCAGGGTGAGGCGCGAGGAGACAGCCCGTCTGCCAGCAAGGCAGGCAGCAGCACCACAGAAGGTGCACGCAGCTCGGGCACCAGGAGCTGCCAGCACTTGCTGCAAGCTCCCGCCTCTGCCAGCAGCAGCCTCTGCAGCTTCTGCCCAGGGCAGGGGAAAGGCCAGCAGCACTGCAACCAGCAGACACCGACAGCTTGTCCCATCTACTCGGGGCATCCCTGATGAGCAGGGGAAAGCCACCAGTGTGCAGAGCAGGAGGCATGCCCCACACAGCCCTGCAGCCAATGCCACAGCTGGGAAGGAGACAAAGAGGTACCTTTTGAGTAAGGACCCGGACAAGGTTTTCACTGGGAGCCACCGACCCAGCCAGCAGACAGCGGCACAGTGGCACTGGGAACACAGGCTGGGTGCGGCGAAGATGGCAAGATCAGAGGAGGCCCGGGTGGCCCACAGTGGCAAGGCCCCTGCAGGTCAGCACATGCCTGATGCTCATGCACGTAAAAGCACTGGTGCTGCTGGCAGGGTTTCTGTGCCAGCTTCCCTGGGCAGGAGGGATGTGGCTTCAGGGCAGCAGGGACAAGTGGAAGAGCGCGATCTGAAAACACAGGTGACGCTCACCAAAAACAAGTGCAAAGGCAAATCGCTGCGGGAGCACCACAAGGCTCTTCAGGAGCATGTGGCCATCCCATCAGTGAAGACGGAGGATCAGAAAGCCCAGCACAGCAGGACAGGCAGTCATGCAAGCGCAGCGGCTCGTGTCCCCAAGAAGAACTGGGCAAGGGCAGCAAGGCCACGGAACAGCCCAGGGTCCCTGCCAAAGGAAAAAGACTGGAGAGAAGACAATGAGCTGCCCCAAGAAGAGGGCATCACCATTCACAGCATCTGGGTCAACCCCTCATCCCTGGAGCTCTTCCAGGACCCCCACGCTGGTCCCCAGGATGGGCCCTGCTGGCTGAGCAGTGTAGGCAGAGGGGCAGCAGCAGACGCAGCTGGCAACCTACAGAGCATTTCAGCTATGCAAGGGGAACCCGTGGAAGCTGAGCCAGCAGCTGCTGCCCTGGCCACACCTTCTGAGGAAGAGGGGCACTGTGCACCTCTAACTCTCATAGGAAAAGAAGTGGCAAAGGCACAGGAATCTCCTCTCCTCAGTGAGCAGCCCACAGCAGCACAGGCAGAGAGCCAGGCGGCTGCTCCACACAGCCCCGCAGCCTACAACATGGCTCTGCAGGACACAGACCAGTGTAAAATGAGTGGGGTCCTGAACGGGGCTGTGGCTGCGATCCAGGGACTCGGTCAGCAACTGGCAGAACACTGGGACCCAGCACAAACCATGCATGTGGTGATGGCACCAAGACCACCTTCAGCAACTCAGGACAGCGAGTCTTCCTTGCCTGGAAAGCCTCCAGGAGAGCCCAGCACAGCCTCTCTCGTGCAAGAGGAATGTGAGGATGGAGAACACATGGCCTGTGCCATGTCTGGAGACCATCAAGGAGAGCCCAGCACAGCCTCTCTTGTGCAAGAGGAATGTGAGGATGGAGAACACATGGCTTCTGCCATGTCTGGAGAGCATCAAGGAGAGCCCAGCACACACTCTCTGGTGCAAGAGGAATGTGAGGATGGAGAACACATGGCTTCTGCCATGTCTGGAGACCATCAAGGAGAGCCCAGCACAGCCTCTCTCGTGCAAGAGGAATGTGAGGATGGAGAACACATGGCTTCTGCCATGTCTGGAGACCATCAAGGAGAGCCCAGCACAGCCTCTCTCGTGCAAGAGGAATGTGAGGATGGAGAACACATGGCCTGTGCCATGTCTGGAGACCATCAAGGAGAGCCCAGCACAGCCTCTCTCGTGCAAGAGGAATGTGAGGACGGAGAACACATGGCCTCTGCCGTGTCTGGAGACCATCAAGGAGAGCCCAGCACAGCCTCTCTCGTGCAAGAGGAATGTGAGGATGGAGAGCACATGGCCTGTGCCATGTCTGGAGACCATCAAGGAGAGCCCAGCACAGCCTCTCTCGTGCAAGAGGAATGTGAGGACGGAGAACACATGGCCTCTGCTGTGTCTGGAGACCATCAAGGAGAGCCCAGCACAGCCTCTCTGGTGCAAGAGGAATGTGAGGATGGAGAACACATGGCTTCTGCCATGTCTGGAGACCATCAAGGAGAGCCCAGCACACACTCTCTCGTGCAAGAGGAATGTGAGGATGGAGAACACATGGCTTCTGCCATGTCTGGAGAGCATCAAGGAGAGCCCAGCACACACTCTCTCGTGCAAGAGGAATGTGAGGATGGAGAACACATGGCCTCTGCCATGTCTGGAGACCATCAAGGAGAGCCCAGCACAGCCATTTTCTCCCCAGCAGCGCACGAGGAAGATCTGGCTTCATTGCTGCCTCAGATCTCTCTGGATGATGCTGCCGCACCCCACCTTGACCCAGCAGGGGAAGATGAAACAGATGCCTCGTGGTCTCCCTTGTCCTGGGACTCTTGGCACCAGGTGAGCCAGGGTCGCGTGACCAGCACTGAGCACCACGAGCTACTGCAGGCAGGTGCAGTGTCCAGGCCATGTGCAGCAGGGAGATGGCTGGTGCTGTCCGTGTCAGCCCGCTGACATCCCCTCCATCTCCTGCCTGTGCTCTTGCTCTCCACGTGCAAGTGGCCTCCCAGCACAGAGGTGATGCACAGCCCTCCTCTGGCTGCAGGGACCATAAACCTAACCAACCCGACACACGGCACTGCGTAGTCTACCACTAAAGCATGTCCCTAAGCCCCTGTGTTTCCCCCGGTAGCCAATAACGGATGCTTACATCTCCTTTGGCTGTTAATGTTTTTATAGGATGCGCCAGGGCACTCAGCCCTAGAGGAGGACAAGCGGGAAGACGACAGTGGCAAAGAGCTGTGCCAAGGGGAAGACATCGCCACCCACAGCATTATGGCCAGCCCCTCATTCCTGGAGCTGTTCCAGGACCCCCGTGGTGGTTTCCAGGAGGGGCAGCCAGCCCCTGAGCAGAGCGATAACACGTGGCCCTGCTCCAAGGCCAGGGATGAGCCCGAGGATGAGCCAGGTACATCCCCGAGTGTAGCGCTGGCCCGGCAAGGGAAGGCTTAGCCCAGCCGTCCCGGCAATGTGCACCCAGGCCAAAGCAGAAGGACTGCGTGCATGGGGGCTGGCCGTTCCCTGGCCACCACTCCCTGGGGAAAGCTCTCGGTGGCGGGGAGCAGGCAGGATCTTGCCCGGTACCTGCCCAGCCCCCTGCCTACACTTGTCTTCCTTCCACAGGCATGGCTGCCCTCCCGCATGCCCCAGCTCGACGGCGACGGCCCTCCCTCTTCCGCAGGGCACTCAGGGCTCTGCGCAAGGCGTTCTGCCCTTCTTGCATCAGGCCACAGCAAGAGCAGCAGCGCCGTGCTGGCAAAGGGGTCCCCAGAGATGGCAGCTGGCCCTGACCCTGTGCGGTACCCAGAGGGTGTGGCACAGGGAGGCACGCGAGGCATGGGTGCATGGACGGCGCCCAACACGTTCAGCTGCCATGAGGACATTGTGGGGCCAGACTCTGCTCCACCCTGGACACGTTCTGAGAGCAATAAAAGCTGAGCACGTTCCCCCAGTGGCTGTCTGTGCCTGGTCCATCCTGGGAGAAAGACGTGTGCAGGCAAGGCCCATGCCGGCAGGCAGAGCTGGAGAGCCCCTGTGCTCCTTCTTCTCCATGCCAAGCAGAGCCCACGCCTTGGGCCTCTGCCCGTGCCTCTGGCGCTCCAGCTGCTGACCAGCTGGGGCCTCTGCTGCCCTTGCTCCCAGGGCCTGTTATTGGAGTCAACCTCTGTCCTCAGGGTGTCCTGGCACTTGCTCGGGAGAGCCCTGGGCTGGTGCTGGCAGCAAGCCGGCACTCTGGCCTGAACTTGCCTCTAGCTGACTTCCAGGTGCCTCTCTGCCATTCAGACCGAGGACTTTGACCATTTCCTTTGCATCGTAAACTTGGTCTGGTTTAACTAATGCTTGCGCTGCACCACCCCGCAGCACCTTGGTCTCACGAGGAACCTGCCCATGGCAGGGGGGCGTAGGAGCACCTACATGAGCCACTTGTTTTTAAAGCCCTCCGTTTTTAAGACCTGGTCCTGAGAGTAGCTGTTTTGGTGAGAAAAGCCAGACCTTAGGTGGTTTAGCTGTTGGCCAGACGTCTGGGGGCTCCGTCTGAGCTGGTTCTTGACATTTTGACATATTAGCAGGGCAGCAGGACCATGCTACGAACGAAATGAGGTGCACAACAAACCTCTCAGAATAAACTGAAATAGGTTTCTACAGACGTTTGAAACAGAAATAGGGAAGATTGGATAAAGATGGGGAGGAAGACTGATGAGGATACTTGAACATTGCTTCCTGAGGAAGCAAAGCTCATAGTAAACTGTTACGTGTATGTGCATTTATGTCTTTGTCTCAGGCGTCTTTCCACTTGTGCATTTCCCTGACCTTTGGTTGTTCTTAGAAGAGAATCAGTTCTGGAGGAGAGTGCTTCAAACTTCTTTCTGTAACACTGGGACCCAGGAAGTGCCTCGGTGGCACCCCTAGCTGTGACGAGAAAAGGATTTTCCTTCCGTGGAGCCTTTCCTTCACTGTGGCTGTTTAGAACATGAGGAGGCATGGGAGACCTTCCAGGGTGCCTGCTAGCTGAAATGATTCTAGCGTTCTGTGGGCGATATAGCCACACCTTTCTCTGTCCTCCTTTATGGAGAACATCTGGCATGAACCTTGGGTGGTAATGGGTGTCATTTTGATTCTCTTTTGAAATGTAATTTTTCACAGTTGAAACTCCAAAACGCTCTAGTGATTACACGCATGCATGCAGCTGGGCATCCTTTTCCTTCCCTGAGAGAAGCCTAGAAAAACCTCAAGCGTGTGGTGTAGCTGAGAGTTGCAACGTGTAAGAAACCAGGCAAGGAAGCTCTTTCTGACATCAAGGACCAAGCGGGTTGACAGTTTCCCCCCTTCTCGCTTGGCCCTGGAGTTTCCAACCGTGGCACCGCATGCCTTGCGGCACCATTTTCTGTGTTGGCTGCCTGAGGCAATGGAACAGCTGAATTCAGAGGGATCCTGTGCCCAGGGCTATGAGGCCTCCTGCCGGGCCTCGCCCCCCCCTCACAGTGCAGCCAGGAGCTGCTCGCAGGTGAGCGTCCCCTGTGCCTGACGGTAGGCATGAGGAACAGAGTTGGCTGCTTTGGGAAGAGCCCTGTCAGAGCGGCCATGGCCCAGAGGAGGTGACTTTTCGACGGAGGGGACCTGCAGGCTGTGCTGGGCCGTGGCGGGAGGCCCACCCGATGCCACACAAGCTGGGGCTCCCAGCAGCTGAGCCCTGGTGGCACTGGCTGTCCTGTCCTCCTCTCCCTCTGAGGGTGACCTCAAACAGCAGCAGCTGCAGAGATGCTTGGCAGAACCTGAGCGCCTTTCCCACCGCGGTGGTAAAGAGCCAGCCCTGCTGGGGCCGGGGGGGCTGTTGGGGACAGACCGTGGGGCCGGGGGAGAGATTTCAGGGACGGACCGGGGGGTGGGGGGAAGGAGTCTCTAGCAGGCCTGGGGGGGCGGGGGGGGGGGGGGGATGGATTTAGTGACGGACAGAGGGGGTCGGGGGAGGCCTGTAGGTAGTGAGAGGGGGGTTCCAGGGAGGGTTTTAGGGGCTGACGGGGGGCAGGGGAACGATTTTAGGGACAGAGTGGAGGGGGGGGCTGTGGGAAGGAGTGTAGGGCATGACCGGCAGGGGCTGGGGAGAAATAGTGACGGGAGAAAGTGTGGGGTCGGGGGAAAGGGGTCTAGGAATGGCCATGAGGGTCTGGGGGGAAGGGCTTTAGGGACAGGACGGGAGTGAGGGGAAGGATGTTAGGGCCAGACTGGGGGCAAGTGGAATCACTGCAGGGCCCGACGGAGGGGGGTGGTTGGGGTGTTGAGGAAGGTTCTCAGGGTGGGATGGGGGTCCAGGGGGAAGGTTGTGGGGGCAAAGGAGGGGGGTGGGGCAAGGATTGTATAGATGGACTGCTGGGGTTGGGGGCACAGGGGAAATAGTTTGGGGACAGTCCGAGAGGCACGGGGGAGGATTTTAGAAATGAGCTGGGGTGCGGGTGGGGGGTGGCTTGAGGGAAGAAATTGGGAATGGGATGGGGGCAATGGGGAGGCTTTTAGGCCTGACTGGGGTGCTGGATGGAAGGATTTGAGGGACAGCCATGGTATGTAGGGGAAGGTTTTGATGGCACTGTATAGATAGCACTGTATATACCTTTCTGTCCAAGGAATCTGTTCAGGGAAGGTTGCTGGCTCAGCAACGGGACCAGATGTCTAAACTCCCCAGTTTCCAAGCTCTAATATCGTGTTTGGCTCTATGTGAAAGAAATCTAGGCACAAAGTTTAGCTAAGCTACCTCTCTAAAGTTGTTGGAAGTGATGAACAAAGGGATGACTGATCTGGGGAGTCAGCCTTGGGAAGGGCACGGAACAAAGAGCGGATGGGGAAAAGAACTTCATTCTCTTGAGAGATGCACAAAAAAGCCTCTGAGCGGGGAAGTTCTGGCCACAAGAGGAGACAAGTCGGTAGAGTGTGCGTGTGTGATGCACTATGAGCGTGCGAGTACTCTGCTGTATGTAATGCGGACCCTCGAGTAACTTGGTGAGCGTGCTCAGAGGTGACACTCCCCCGTGCTCCCAGCGCTGCCATAAAGAATGCCTGCCTTCTGAAACTTCACATCAGGTCTGAGAGGGTTTTTCACCGTGACCGCCTTTACGGTATCATTTTCTGGTGACCCAGGTGAGACTCTGCTATTGAGCGTCGGTGGAGCTGTGAATCGCAGCAATTCCAGCTTCTTGGTCAACCAGGAGCGAAAGCATGCCCAGATCTAGTCTGAGAAAGCATTCGGCACGTGATAGAGTTTCGCTCTTCCCTGTGGTCAGCCTTTGTGCCGTTTTCCTGGGCAGGGGTCCTGGTCACAGGACTCGGGACCTTTGCTACGGTCCAAGAGCGATTCCAAGGTGAGGAAGAGGTGTA
Organism: Falco naumanni; assembly: GCF_017639655.2. Lineage (NCBI taxonomy): Eukaryota > Metazoa > Chordata > Aves > Falconiformes > Falconidae > Falco > Falco naumanni. The sequence goes on along the minus strand of NW_024427319.1, from coordinate 76,557 downwards.
CGCGGTTTGAAGACCTGTCTCCCAGCTGGACATTGGTGAGTTATCTCTGCGGGAGCTCGCGTTCCTCACAGAGGTTATTCCTGGTGAGAAGGCAACTTCAGATGGCTACCAGGGCAAAGGGAGAACCACAAACAGAAATCCTTCCTGGCACCTTCTCTGGTGGAGCTGTGCATGGGTGGTGCCGTGGAGCATTTTGGCTGCGGCCGAGTGCAAATGTCAGCTTTTCCCCATTTGACCCCAGAAAGTAGGTAGCACAACTGTTGTGGTGTGCTTCACATGGCTACCAGGGCAAAGCGAGAACCACAAACAGAAGTGTCCTGGGGCCTGGTTGTGGGCCACAAGTTCCTCTGGGGGGGCCCGTGGTGCTTGTTGGTGCCGGAGGGGGGGGCATAGGGGCCTCTGGGGAGGCTTGGAGGGGCCATAGCGTCTTCCCTGCCCCTAGGAAGGCATAGGGGCCTCGGGGCGTGGCACAGGTGCCTCTGGGGGGGCTTGGGAGGGATAGGGGGCTCGGGGGGGGGGCACAGGAGCCTCTGGGGGTTTTGGGGAGCCCATGGGGGTCTGGGGAGGCATAGGGGCCTTAGTGAGGGGACCTGGGGGCTTCTGGGGGGGGGCGTAAGGCTATTTGAGGGCCTGGGGGGGGCATAAGGGCCTCTGGAGGGACTTGGCGGGCAGGTGGGGGGGTACAGGGGCCTCTGGGGGGGCAGTAGTGTTGCTGGGAAGGGACTTAGGTCCTTTAGGTGAGCTGGGGGGTGCAGTGACTATGCAGGGGCCTTGGCAGCGGCTGGGGGGCTGGTTGGAGGGCACAAGGTCCTCTGGGGGGGCTTGGGGGGCATCTGGGGTGGATGGGAGGCACAGGGGCCTCGTGGGGGAGCCCATGGGGGGCCATGGGGCTGGGGGGGCCATAGGGCAGCTCTGCCCCCAGCCCATTCCTCTATACTCCCAGTTCCTGCTGGTGGGTCCATAGAGGGCCCAGGTCGAGCCCCCTCCCCAGGTAAGGGGGGGCCCAGGACGGCGGACACGGGACGGGGGGCCGGGGGCGGCACTGACACACACACCCCAAGCCCCCCCGGCACCGCTGTCCCGGGCGGGGCGATCGATCGATCCCCCCCGGTGCCTCCCCAGCAGCAAACAGCCCAGGGGGGGCTGCCCCACCCCCCTGGAGCAGGCAAGTGGTGAGGGGGCGGGGGGGACAGGATGGGGGCTATAGGGGTTAGGAGGGGCTGTAGGCGCTATGAGGGAGCAAACCGGGGCTGTAAAGGCTGAGGGGGCAGGTGGGCGGGGGTGCACGGGGGCGCGGGGGGGGCAGGTGGTCGGAGGAGGCAGGGGGGCGGGGGACACGGGGGGGCAGGGGGGCGGTGCGTGGGGGGCGCACGGAGTGAGCGGGGGGGGGGGGGGCTCTCAGGGCAGGCACAGTTGTGGGGAGGGATGGGGGTGGGGGTGTGGGCAGAGGGGGGCCGGGAGGGGAAGGGGGCTGGAGGCGCAAGGCAGGGGCTATAGCAGGGGGGGAGGGCGGCAGGGGGCCGCAGGGGCAACACCCCACGGGGCCGTGGGCACGCCCGTGGCCGGCGGCGGGCCCGGCCCGGCCCCGGAAGGCGGGTTCATTTCCGGCCACGCGGCGCCCCGGCGCGGCGGAGGCGGAGCGGGGCGTCCCCGGGAGCCTGGAAGGCTTTCGGGCCGGGCCGTGCGGCGGCGCGCTGGGTGCGCGGGCGGGCCCGGGCCTCCCCGTCGGGCCGCGGCCGGCCGGGGGGGACGTGGCGGGCCGGCGCTCGGCCGCGGCGGGGAGCGCCTGGTGCCGGCGGCGGGCGGGCTGAGGCGGGAGGACGGCCCGGGCGCGGCGGGGCTGCCGGCGGTTCTCGTCTCCCCGGCAGTGGCGGTGGTCAGCGGGCTGCTCGCGGCGCTGCCTTTTTTTTTACTCGGAGCTGCGCCGCTACCTCAGCGAGGAGGCGCGGAGCGGCGGCGGGGCCCGGGAGGGGGGTCGGCCCGCGGCGCCCTGCCGCCCCCCCGCCGCGTCCGGGTGCCCGGGCAGCCGCTGCAGCCGCCGCAGCTCTGCGCGGGGCTTTGTCTTTCCCCCATCCGCCGGCCGGGGCCGTGGCAGCGGGCTGGGGCCGCAGGGGCTGCCTTGGGGCCTGCGGTAACGCTGTCGCAGGGGGGCGGCTCAGGAGCCTCTTGAGCCCCTGCGAGCGGGCATGACAAAAAAGAAAGCCGGCGGCGGAAATTCCCCCCCACCCCCGCGGCTGCTGTCTTTCTGTGAAAAGTATTCCAAAGGGCAAGCGCGAGGAATTGCTGGTGCCTCGTGGTTACGCAGCCAGGCCTGCTGGGCGCTTGAACCAGCGTGTCCAGTCAGGTAGCATTATTTTTCTAGTTTGTAAATGGGCCTGAGGTTTAAACCCCCTTACATTTCTGTACGGCAGTGTGCTTGGTCAGAGAGCTCAGTCGCACTGACAGAGCTGGCACAGAGTTCCCTTGGGACTCCAGACTTGACTGTCTTGTTGAAAGGCTCGAGAGCCTGCTTTGGAAGTCACTTGGCAAGGCACAGCTTTGCCATGGTTTTGGTACTTGAATTCTGACTAATGCCACTGCCACATGTTAGCCTTTCTCCAGAAGTTATAAAAGCAGAATGAGCGTTAAGAGTCTGATTGCCTCTTAACTAAATTAAAAAAGGAATTGCGGGATGAAGTGACTGGAAGTCCTTCAGGTATGACTGGGTGTTACTGCCGTGCATGTTATCCGCCTGTCTAGCGATCTTTCCTGCCTCTTGTTCCGTTGTGGTAATTCCTTTGGGTAATGCGTTGGGCTCTAAATGTAGTGCATCTTGGCTTCCTCCTGACCCCCCGAGATGTTATCGGTCTTTGCCTTCCTCACATTTCACAGGGTGTGGGAAGGCCGGAGAGGCTGGAATCCTCGGCTGTTGTGTGCGGAGAAGCTGTCAGCCTTCTAAGAGAGCATGTAGCCAGCAAGCGCATCGTGGTGCTTCGGTACCGAGCTGATACCACAGGCCTCAATCTTTTTGTGAAAAGGGATCACAAGGAAATGTGCTGATGTTGAAGGGGGAGAGGTGGCGGGGGAAGAGGTAGGAGGCAGCTTTCAACCAAGTTTAGGCTTAACTCCTGTGTTCCTGAAAATGGTTCTGGGCTTTGAGGGGTTTGCTTTTGGCTTTTTGCCTTAAGCGCGTCTACCTTTCAGGGTAACGCTTTCTTGGAAGTTGGAAACGGTCCTTCTGGGACACCAAACCAAACCCCGTACCTGGGAGGGCCATTTAGCGTGCGGCACCTTGCGTTTTACTCCGTCGGCCACTTGACCCTAGCCGTACACGCTCTCCCAGTTTGGCGCGTTCTTACCCTGCTGGCTGACAGATTCTGTCTTTTCATTTCCTCGGCTTGTCACAGGCCATAACACTTGTGTGTTCATAGACCACTTTCCTTGCTCGCTGCTTTCAGATTTGAGCGTCGATGCCATGGATGTAACGGGAAAACAGCAGCAGGACGTAGAGCACAAGCCGTTTAAACAATGCTGGGATAAAGCTGCCAATCGTGTGACTCCAGAAGCCGACAGACACGGTAAGATGCTATTCTGCCATTCTTGGATGGATGCTCTCACAGCCTTTCCATCACCGTATGCCTGCTATGATATTCATGGGAACAAGGGACGGCTGAATTCACAGCGTTGTAAACACCACAAACTCTTGAAGAGTTTATAGGACACAAATCTATTACACTGGCAGATCAGACAAGCTCCTCTGTGTGTGTGTGTATATATATTATACTCGGTACTTTTGCGAGGCAAGTCTTTGCCCGGTCCCTCTGAAATTGGGACAAGGACTCATAGATGCATTTCAGGAGCAAAGCTGCCGAGTGAACGGGCTTTTCCTACTAGAAATCAAGCGGCTGGTCTGGCAAAACTTGACTTTGGTTGCATCTTTAAATCCTAGGAGGCCGACAATGGGACGAGCTGGTTAGAGGAAAGAGCCTCTCTCCAGGGAAGGCTCCGCTGACTTGACCCTTAAGCCTAAACTTGCGTCTTACTACGTTTGCTTTGTGTGTGTTAATGGATACCTGATTCATAGGTTTCAGTTGATTGATCAGTTACAAGTTGGAGTAAGTGGTCCTTGGCTACATAAACCTCTCCTCTGCATTTTTTTACATGTTATGACTTACTGTTGTACTTCAGTACAAACTGGGAACGCTTCTGGTAGTGTTGCAGTCAAACAGTAATGCTGTCCTGACTTTTTGGTCTGCGTGTCTTCAGAACCTTTGGTCACTGTAGAGTATGAGCAAATGCTTCTTGCTTGCTTGCTTGCAGCTGGTACGTGGGATAACACTGCCAGTCCTGATGTGAGAGGAGAGTTCTGGGAGCAGTGCGTGCGTTGGGATGTGAAGTCAGTACCATCAGATCTGGATTTTCCAACACCTGTACAAGATGTCTGAGAGGTCCCAGACCACTGAATTTGCCAGAGGGGCTAGCAGGTCCATTGAGCCTTGCGTCTTAATTCTGATTTCCTGAGCTGTGGCTTGTTTGGAGTGTCAAGGTGGTGAGTGGGAAACACTTCAGATCTCTTGCATCAAGGTGAGCTAAGTGTTGTCTTCTAGCTCCTACGGTACTGGCTTGAGTAGTGTTCCCAGTTGTCAGTACTGCATGTTGTACCTGCGTGAGCACCTGATCTTCTGTGTCTGCCCACCAGTGCTGAAATACCTCTTCCTAGGCATCCGTCTTAACGCAGCCTCTCCCTCCACTCTCACCCACGTATACATTTTTGGTCAGGCATCCCAGGGTGGAGGAACTGTCTTCTGTTAACTAGACTCGTAACTCCTTTGCTGAAGTGCCCGCGTGTGTTCCATCCTTTGATGCTCTACTACTCTACCGAGGAAAGTGCAGGCTTCTTTCAGACCTTGTTCCCTGCTTCTCCCAAGGTGTGTGCCACGTTGTCACGTGAAGGGGGGGGGGAGCAGCAGTATGCAATCCTCTCAACCCAAGGTGTTTGATCTGTCTGTTAGCGCCCCAGGAAAGCTGAGACCCTTGTTCCCGACCAGTCTGTCAGACCCTTCACTGAAAAGTCGCACTGGATCGAAGGGCAAATCGACTGACTTGTTTGTTCAGGGTGGCACACTAGCAGCATTAGGGGGACCCCTCAGCGGGTCTTCCCACTTTGTTTGAATGTGTTACCCGCTGCCGGCAAGTGCCAGCGCCCACAAAGGACTCACACCAACAGTTCACGGAATAACACTCCTTATTAATAGGAAATCATGACAATTTAAGGTTTGTGATTGCCAGTGATAGGGCCTGTCTGCAAAACCAAGCTTTGAATTATATACAACTACATACAACTAAATTATAATCGCTAATAACAGCTAGCATGAGTTAGTTATTTAGCATGCATAAAACAGAGCTCTTACCCGATAGGTGTCCCTACCGGGGAGAAGACAGGTTCAGCCCATCGACGGATCCCAGAAGTTCCGATGGAGTCTTCCCTAATTTCTCCCTTCATCTGTCCACTTCTTATACTTCATAGTACATTGCATATTCATTTTCATACACAGGATTAGTTACAAGTTTCTGGCCTCTAATACAAATTAGTACGTATCCCCAGATAGCACTGCTGAAGTTCTCTGCTAACTACGCACGCTCCTCAGGTGGGGTTTTTGCCTTCCTTTGGTGGGGCTGTTTGAGTTGGAGGCTGTGATCTCCCGCTAAGAATAAGGCAATTATCTTTGTCTTATTTTCAACTAATTTTCTGTTGATGTCAGTGGATTGCAACACTTTATCATCCCGTTTCCTCTCGTAGCCAGAACTTTCCTCACTTGAAGGTTTCTTTCTGCATAACTTGGGTAATGGCATTGTTTTCACTACCTGTTCTTTGTTTCTCATCCTCCCCAAGGCTGACTACCTTGGTGAGAAGTCCCTGCGTAACAACTGTAGAGCGTGAGTCAGCTTGACCTAGCTTTGTGAACACTGAATCAGAGTTGGGTAATCGAGGAGTTTAGACAATCCCCCCACCCCCCCCCTTTGGACTTGTTTCACTTCAGGACAGGTCCATTTCCATCACGTTTAGGCGGAGCTTGAGTGACTTTGGTCATGCATGTTGTTGTTACTAACTGGTGTTGTGTGCCCAGTGAGGTGTACTAGTACCTTGGAGGCAGGCAGCTTTGAGGTGGAGGTGTGCGTTAGTATTACAATGGGATTATTTCAGCTGAGGAAAGTAATTTCACTGTAACGGTTGGCTCAGTCACAGACATCTCCTGGATTCTTCGTGTGCCAGCTGGTGTGCAGCTTATCAGCTGTGTGGTGCCATCTGGTTCCCTTTCCTGCAGGGAGCACGACAGCCTGGCCGTGGTGTCTCCACTCCGCACCACCCTCCGTCACCACTATCCGCGTGCGCTGAGCTGCCAGGAGGTGTTGCTTAGGGAACTGTGGTGATACGGATTCTGTGCATGCCAGCCATCCTGAAGGCCATGGCTGTATTTTACCCTAAAAAAGCTTTCCGTAATACTGCGCTTCTGTTAGGACGCAATTTTGTCGAATTCCCGCCCCTCAAGGTGATCTTCCCACACACCTGCAGGCAGCAGGACTAATGTCATCTCCTTTTGCCTGCTTGGGCTCGGACTAAAATCCCTTCCCTGACTACTATTTAGCTTTTACAGCCTTTGAGCCTTCCCTTGGGCCTGGTTGATAGCCCTTTGCCATTTCACCCTGTTCACAGCCAGCGTGAGTCTAGGTACCGACTATCTCAAAGAATTTCAGTTACACGATAAACCTGCTTTTTTGTAAATTAATTCTAGCATTTTAATTTCAAAGGGAACTATGGGAACTCCTGTCCGCATGGTGACCTAGCATAAGCAATGATGGAAAGGTGCATCAGATGTGACCTCTGTGTCAGCTCAGTGTGCCTCATACAGACTGCATTTGGCACTCCGTGGCGTGCTGCGCAGCTCCAGAAATTCATGCTAGGGAAAAAATGGGCAAAAATAATAGGCACGTAGAAACATGAGTTAGGAAGAAATGCTATAAATTAGGTGTTTCTGTTGACTGAGGCAGTTGATCTTGCTTGTGGATCTTTGGGGTGTGAACTTGATGCTGAACGACTCGTTTTTCATTTGACATGCCTGGGATTATTTTAAAAGAGATAGAAGAGAAGCTTATGAAATAGCATAGGTTATTGAGTCTTCCTAAGATGCTCACAAGGATTATGTATAAAGCCAAAGTGAAGGATGATGGAATAAAATTCTGTGCTTTACAAGTAAATGCAGTACACTTAACTAGGACCCTGCACGGAGATCAGGTTTATTTCTGTTTTTAAAATCCAAAAGAAGTTTAGGAAGCCTTAGAGGTTAGTATTGTGGGAAATAAATGGCTCTTCCACAAAAAATTCCACGTCAGCAAGGCTCTTTGAACAATTCTTTTTGAAATCGGTTCTAACTACAGCCAGTTAGCAGTTTAATGTTGAAATGTATACTTGCTCTCCTATAAAGCAGTATTTCATTTGCATTTCAGTGCTGTGAGTCTTGACAAATTTGGGAAGAGCCCGAGGGAAATTTTTCATCCTGAGATACAGAAGGTAGGAGGCGACTTCTTTTTTTTTTTTGTTTGGTTGTGGCTTTTTATTCTTTTCTGGAAAAATAAGTCGTTAGGTATAAATGCTAGTGGTTTGTTCCTTTCGGTAGGAGGATAATAATGAGGAGTAGGGTTACAGTTACAAAACAAGCTGTCTTTATGGGTTGAACTGGCTACTTTGAAATTAAACAAATATAGGAGTATGTTTCCAGGGGGTTTTTGTGCCGTCTTCAGTACCAGTGTGCTAAAGATATTGATTTGTTTACAGGATTTATTTGCTCTTGAAGATCAAGAGGTAAATGTAAACTTTTCACTCCTAGCACTTACTTAGTGACTTATAAACAACTTAGGTATCGATTGCTTATTGCAGTAAAAAAATGTGGTATTTCTGTGCAAATATGAGATCGAAAATCATTTAAAGCACCAGCATAATATATCCTATTAATAGATGAGCAGCTTAGTCCTATCATAAAATTGATAATCTATGATCAAAAGTAAATTATTAGGTATCTGCTACTTGAGCATGCAATAGAGCTGGTATGAAGTGTATATTCCCGTGTGTAGGGCGTATACAAAAGATGTATAAAAAAGTCCTTAGAGGAAACATTGTTTTAGCTCTTTTGTTTGATTGTCTGTTGATCCTGTAATATTTGGTTTTATTTCTCAGGGGACCTGTGAATTTTAAATTGGGAGTCCTTTATGCTAAGGGTGGGCAGCTTACAGATGATGAAATGTTCAGCGATGGTGAGTTTTTCACCTTTTTCTTGGCTGACGGTTGCATCAAATATTGAGCTTCACTGTGAGTCCAAACAGTCCACAGTCGTGACCCTCTTAGGGGTTCATCTTAGGAGCCTTGAAGATTTGTATATAAATCAAATTGTTATACTGGATAAACTGTTTCTTTTTCTCTAGTGTGCGTTCCCACAATCAAGTGGTGTGGAGCTGAAGGGGACTACAATGTAATGGTGATGGAGCCGTTTGGACCGAGTCTTGAAGATCTCTTCAGTTTTTGTTCAAGGAAATTTAGTCTCGAGACAGTCCTATTACTCGCTGACCAAACGGTAGGAACCTGCTTTCTTGATCTTGACGGTGCGGTATGTTGGAATATTAAGATTCCTTGAGAGATCAGAACCAAATACGTTGTTTCTGTAATTTAGAGGTGAATAGGCCTGTTATCATTAAAGAAAAGACTCAAAATTGGTTTTGTTTCTCTTAAATACAAAGTGCCCCATCTAAAGTGATTACAAAGTTTTAATTGATTTTTAAAGAGCAGACTTGCGCTGTTTGCAAACCGTCTGTTGCACTGCTCAAAGACAAAAGAAATTCGCCCGAGAAAGTTTTTGGAAACAAATGTAAAATAGACACGGGGGAAAGAGCTGGAGAGGTTTATGTGTTGTCTGTTCTCTTTCATGCCCTTACATTTTACAATAAAAAGTTTCATTACCTCTTTTATCGTTAAGACAATGTTGCTAGTGTTTTTATACGGAAAAAAGTGTATGCCTAGTCTCTCTCGAGTGATTTATGGTTTGTTTTTTTTTTTTTCCCCTCTTTATCTAGATTAGTTGAATTGAATACGTTTCACTCTGAGAACTTCATCCACTGAGATGTGAAGCCAGACAGCTTCTTAATGGGCCTTGGGAAGAAAGGCAATCTTGTCTACATAATAGACTCTGGGTTAGCAAAGAAGTAGCGAGACTCTCAAACTCACCAGCATATTCCATATCGTGAAAAATAAAAACTTAACAGGAACTGCCTGTTATGCATCCATCAACACGCATCTTGGAATCAGCGAGCTGGAGAAAGCAATAAATAAAAACTTTAATTAAAAGTGTCGATGCACTTAATTTTAGCGCAAGTAGATGTTGCTTTAATGAGGCATAGAATATGATCCTTATTTAGGGCACTTAACAGCGCAGTGTGCTTGGCCTCTTATCTCTTGATTGGGTGGGAATTGGTCTGACTGTAATTCTCAGGAATTAGCACCTTTGTTTTTAATAATTGCACGGGTGATAGGCTTTTTCTTGTACTGTTTATCGTGGGCATAGTAACTCAGCTATCCCTTGTTTTTCAAAGGTTTTTTATGATGGTCTTGTTGCACAGTCTTTTGTTTTTCCAGTACTCCTAATGAGTCCACTTTTTTTATACTGTTGTAGAGCGATCTCGCGGAGATGACTTGGAGTCCTTGGGCTATGTACTGATGTATTTTAACCTGGGCTCCCTCCCCTGGCAGGGACTGAAAGCAGCAACAAAGGTAGAAATAGGAACGTTATCGGTGAAAAGAAAATGCCTACACCCGTTGAGGTTTTGTGTAAAAGGATATTCTTGTAAGTTACTTTTCTGCGGCACTAGGCTTACGTGTTCATGGTTTAGTGGGATTTCTTTTTGCTTTACGCTGAATCCTACCAGTCTTTTTACTTGTGTGTGTGTGTGTCTCTCTCTCTTTTTTTTTTTTTTCCCCTTTTTCTTTTTTTCTAAATTCCCCCAACCCTGCCCATGGTTGGGCGTGTGTGTGATAAAGATACCGTGCTTTCAAGACTGGGATCTTTCTGTTCATAGACCGTTTCTAATTATCCTTTGTCTTAACTGTTAGTAAACAATCATTGAGGTGCCCTCAATTCAAAGGGTAGCTTAGTACATCTGATTTGCACTGTGTTGTGTGTGCATGCGTTGGTGTTGGCTGGATAGCTCTTGACAGCAAATAGCATTTTGAGAAACTACCCGTTTCTTCATATGGGTGGGTACTGTTTCTTGAATTAATTGGATTGCAGTCAGATGCACCTGTTGCAGTTGTTTCACTTGAGACTTGTCATTCCAGGTTCATGTAGTTTGGCCTGTTGATGGTCAGCATCTGTGAGAGGTGTAAGAAACCCTCCTATATCCTAGCATCATGCTTCAAAGCTTTTCCTTTTCTCAGTTTGGTATTCACGCCACAGTAATAATGAGGTGGTTTTGAGCCCTGCAAAATGATACTTAATTCGATTTTAAAACTTGTTAAGGTTCGCTGCCATCAGGGGATATTGATGATCTTTCACAAAGAGTGCTGTCCCTATTCTGTCCATGCTCTTGGCTTCAGCAGCTAGGTATGACAATGGGAACTATGGTTTCTGTCATGGTTGTGTGAAAACTTACTGTCTTCGATCTGTTTCAAACTGTCCCTTCATAGGTGTTCCTTTACATTCATTACCTGTGTTTTTTCTCTGGGGTTAACAGGCAGGAAAGACTAATCGACTTTCCTTGTGCTCTTTGTTAGAATTTCTTTCTTAACGTAAATTACTAATAGATAATTTCAGCCAGAAAGACTTGAGCTTGTTAGAGAAAATTTGCTTTTCATTTTCCCAGTTCTTGCTTACTCCGTAGCGGGCGAGATGGCTCAAATTGTTGCAAGTTTTCATAGCTTGTGCTCTTACTATCTTCATAATGTTAAAGTAATTCTTCCATAATCAAAACGCATCCTTAGATGTTAACCGGGTTACCAATTAAAGTCATGGTTTTCCCATTATCTTTATACCTTGTTCTTGGTCAGGAAAACCTCAAGTATCTGGGTCATGTGGCAAGGTTATGAAGGGAGAATTTTGATTGGCTAAGTGTAAGACTATAGAAAATCATTCATACTGCCTCTTACCAGGAGAACAGTAAAGAACAGCAGCTGTTTGTCCATACCCGTTCCAAGTGTGTTAGTTTTCCTTGGTAAGTCTGAAGTAAATACGCTGCTGCTGTTCCTGTTTCAGGAAGTGCTTAGACCACACTCCTGGTAGAAAGCAAAGTTTGCTATGCAGATCTACTGATGTCTTATGTTAAGGACTACGTTTTTTATTTATAACTTGATAAACCAGTTTTGTTATTTTTATGTGGATGCCTTCATTTGCTAAGGCAATGCTGCATCTGCGATCCCCACCTTTCATAGTCTAGAGGAAGGGCTACTGCCTGTTGAACTCTAGGCAATGGAGATTTGCAGAAGTTACTCAAAGAAATAATGAAAACTGCTTACTTCTAGGTAGAGTTCTTAAAGATGACTCTGCATTTTTATCTTTTTTTTTTTTTTTAAATGAGTTCAGATTAGTTCGGTCTGAAACTGAAAACTAAGGCTGGGAATGTAGCTAATAGGAATGAAATTCCCTTATGGAAAATACATTCCTCCCAGAGAAATTTAGTACTCTCAGAAGCATGGTAATTGGTAAGGATAGCAAAGTGTCACGTATATTCCCCACCTCCAAGGTACTGTCCACGCAGTACCTAAACTTTTCTCATGAGAAAGGCTAGCGCTTTGTAACACTAAGTAGTAATGAGGGTTTATTGGAGTAACAGCTAGCAGGTCTACAAAATGGTTCATGAAACTTCAGTGTTTATAAGGAAATTATGTAAATTCAATGTCACACGTTATTCAGTCGTTCTGATTATATGGAAGCGAATGCAACAGCTACAAACCTGCAAGCTGTGAGATGTTTGAGAGTGATAAACGTTAAAGTTGAGCAGTCAGGTAAAGCCTATTCAAATCAAATGTGCGTTACTGCAGTACTCCAAAACCCCATTAGGATGATGAAGTGGAGCCCATGTCTCGTATGTGGGAACTGTCCCTGTGGTAAGCGATGGCTGAGGAGGCTTTAGGTGTAATGGTGGAGAGGTTGGTGTGATGTCATAACGAAAGGGAGAAACTTCATCCT
>NW_024427319.1:0-64251 GCF_017639655.2 Falco naumanni | reverse complement strand
AAAAAAGTCATGGGTAAAAAGTCTCACAGGTAAAAAAAGTCTCAGAGTTAAAAAAAGATTCGGGTAAAAAGTCTAGCAGGTAGAAAAGCCTCACAGGTAGAAAAAGTCTCATGGGTAAAAAAGTCCCGCAGGTAAAAAGTCTCAGGGGTAAAATAAGTCTCACAGGTAAAAAAAGTCTCACGGGTAAAAAAAGTTTCACGGGTGAAAAAAAATCTCACGGGTAAAAAGTCTCATAGGTAAAAAATGTCTCACGGGAAAAAAGTCTGACGGGTAAAAAAAGTCATGGGTAAAAAGCCTCACAGGTAAAAAAAGTCTCAGAGGTAAAAAAAGATTTGGGTAAAAAGTCTAGCAGGCAGAAAAGTCTCACAGGTAGAAAAAGTCTCAGGGGTAAAATAAGTCTCATGGGTAAAAAAAGTCTCACGGGTAAAAAAAGTCTCACAGGTAAAAATAGTCTCACGGATGAAAAAACTCTCACGGGTAAAAAGTCTCACAGGTAAAAAGTCCCATAGGTAAAAAATGTCTCACGGGAAAAAAGTCTGACGGGTAAAAAAAGTCATGGGTAAAAAGCCTCACAGGTAAAAAAAGTCTCAGAGGTAAAAAAAGATTCGGGTAAAAAGTCTAGCAGGTAGAAAAGTCTCACAGGTAGAAAAAGTCTCATGGGTAGAAAAGTCCCGCAGGTAAAAAGTCTCAGGGGTAAAATAAGTCTCATTTGTAAAAAAAGTCTCACAGGTAAAAAAAGTCTCATGGGTAAAAAAACATCTCACGGGTAAAAAGTCTCAGAGGTAAAAAATGTCTCACGGGAAAAAAGCCTCACAGGTTAAAAAAAGTCTTAAGGGTGAAAAAACTCTCACGGGTAAAAAGTCTCAGAGGTAAGAAGTCCCATAAGTAAAAAATGTCTCACGGGAAAAAAAGCCTGATGAGTAAAAAAAGTCTGATGGGTAAAGAAATCTCATGGGTAAAAACTCTAACGGGTAAAAAATCTTGCATGTAAAAAGTCTCACGGGAAAATAAAAGTCTCACGGGTAGAGAAATTCTCATGGCTAAAAAGTCTCACAGGTAAAAAAAGTCTCAGAGGTATAAAAGATTTGGGTAAAAAGCCTCACAGGTAAAAAAAGTCTCAGAGGTAAGAAAAGATTCGGGTAAAAAGTCTTACAGGTAAAAAAGTCTCACGGTTAGAAAAGTCTCACGGGTAAAAAAAGCCTGGCGAGGAAAAAAAAAAGCCTGGGGAGTAAAAAAATCTGACGGTTAAAAAAAGTCTCAGGGGTAAAATATCTGACGGGAAAAAAAAGTCTCACAGGTAAAAAAAGTCTCATGGGTGAAAAAAGTCTCACGGGTAAAAGAAGTCATGGGTAGAAAAAGTCTTCACAGTTAAAAAAAGTCTCACGGGAAAAAATGCCTTACAAGTAAAAAAATCTGACGGGTAAAAAAAGTCTCAAGGGTAAAAAATCTCATGGGTAAAATATCTCACGGGTGAAAAAAGTCTCACGGGTAAAAGAAGTCTCATGGGTAAAAAAGTCTCAAAGGTAAAAAGGTTTCACAGGTAAAAAATGTCTCACGGGTAAAATAAATCTCACGTTTAAAAATTCTCACGGGTAAAAAGTCTTATGGTTAGAAAAGTCTTACGGGTAAAAAAAACTCTCAGAGGTGGAAAAATTCTCATGGGTAAAAAGTCTCACAGGTAAAAAAAGTCTTTCGGGTAAAAAAAGTCTCATGGTAAGAAAAGTCTCAGAGGTCACAAAAGTTCACGGGACAGTAGTATCACAAGTAGAAAAAGTCTCATGGGTAAAAAAAGTCTCAAGAGTAAAAAGTCTCATGGGGAAAAATGTCTCGCAGGTAAAAAGTCTCACGGGTAAAAAAAGTCTCACGGGTAGAAAAATTATCACGCGTAAGAAGTCTCAGGTAAAATAAGTCTCACAGGTAAAAAAAGTCTCAGAGGGAAGTAGCGTCACGGGTAAAATGTCTGACGGGTAAAACAAGTCAAACAGGTCTCATGGTTAAAAGTCTCAGGGCTAAAAATTCTCACAGGTAAAAAAAAGTCTGACAGGTAAAAATTCTCACGGGAAAAAAAGCCTGGCGAGTAAAAAACTCTGATGGATAAAAAAGGTCTTCTGGGTAATAAGTCTCACTGTTAAAATGTCTCACGGGTAAAAAGTCTCACGGGTAAATATTTTTATGGTAAAAATGTCTGACGTGTCAAAAGAAGTCTGACAGGTAAAAAAAAGTCTCACAGGTAAAAGAAGTCTCACAGGAAAAAAAAGTTTCACGGGTAAAAGAAGTCATGAGTAAAAAGTCTCACAGGTAAAAAAAGTCTCACGGGTAAAAAAACAAAGTCTCAGAGGTTAAGAGTCCCATAGGTAAAAAATGTCTCACGGGAAAAAAAGCCTGATGAGTCAAAAAAGTCTGACGGGTAAAGAAATCTCATGGGTAAAAACTCTAACGGGTAAAATAGTCTCACAGGTAAAAAATGTCTCACGGGTGAAATAAATCTCACGTTTAAAAATTCTATCGTGTAAAAAAAGTCTCATGGTTAGAGAAGTCTTACGGGTAAAAAAACTCTCAGAGGTGGAAAAATTCTCAAGGGTAAAAAGTCACACAGGTAAAAAAAGTCTCACAGGTAAAAAAAGTCTCACGGGTAAAAAAACATCTCATGGGTAAAAAGTCTCAGAGGTTAAAAGTCCCATAGGTAAAAAATGTCTCACGGGAAAAAAAGCCTGATGAGTCAAAAAAGTCTGACGGGTAAAGAAATCTCATGGGTAAAAACTCTAACGGGTAAAATAGTCTCACAGGTAAAAAATGTCTCACGGGTGAAATAAATCTCATGTTTAAAAATTCTATCGTGTAAAAAAAGTCTCATGGTAAGAGAAGTCTTACGGGTAAAAAAACTCTCAGAGGTGGAAAAATTCTCATGGGTAAAAAGTCACACAGGTAAAAAAAGTCTCTCGGGTAAAAAAAGTCTCACGGTAAGAAAAGTCTCAGGGGTCACAAAAGTTCACGGGACAGTAGTATCACAAGTAAGAAAAGTCTCATGGGTAATAAAAGTCTCAAGAGTAAAAAGTCTCATGGGGAAAAATCTCTCATGGGTAAAAAGTCTCACGGGTAAAAAAAGTCTCTAGGGTAGATAAATTATCACACGTAAGAAGTCTCAGGTAAAAAAAGTCTCACAGGTAAAAAAAGTCTCAGAGGTAAGTACTGTCACGGGTAAAATGTCCGACGGGTAAAACAAGTCTCACAGGTAAAAGGTCTCACAGGTAAAAAAAGTCTCATGGTTAAAAGTCTCATGGGTGAAAAGTCTCACAGGTAAAAATAGTCTCACGGGTAAAAAGCCTCAAGGGTAAAAATTCTCATGGTTAAAAAAAGTCTCACGGTTAAAAAGTCTGACGGGTAAAAGAAATCTCACAGCTACAAATTCTCACGGGAAAAAATGCCTTATGAGTACAAAAATCTGATGGGTAAAAAAAGTCTCAAGGGTAAAAACTCTCATGGGTAAAATATCTCACGGGAAAAAAAAGTCTCACGGGTAAAAGAAGTCTCATGGGTAAAAAGTCTCACAGGTAAAAAAAGACTTTTTTTACGCATCAGACTTTTCACCCTTGAGACCTTTTTTACCAGTGAGACGTTTTTTACCCGTGAGACTTTTTACCCATGAGAAATTTTCTACCCATGAGACTTTTTTTACCCGTGAGACTTTTTACCCGCAAGACTTTTTTACTCGTGATACTTTTTTACCTGTGAGACTTTTCTACCCATAAGACTCTTTTTACCTGTGAGATTTTTTACCCTTGACCTTTTTTACCCATGAGAATTTTTTTACCTGTGTGACTTTTTACACATGAGAATTTTTCCACCTCTGAGAGTTTTTTTACCCGTAAGACATTTCTAACCATGAGACTTTTTTTACCTGTGAGTATTTTTAAACGAGAGATTTATTTTACCCGTGAGACTTTTTAAGCATGAGACATTTTTCCCCATGAGACTTTTTACTCTTGAGACTTTTTTTACCCATGAGTCTTTTTTTACTTGTGATACTACTGTCCCGTGAACTTTTGTGACCCCTGAGACTTTTCTTACCGTGAGACTTTTTTTACCCGAGAGACTTTTTTTACCTGTGTGACTTTTTACCGATGAGAATTTTTCCACCTCTGAGTGTTTTTTTACCCGTAACACTTTTCTAACCATGAGACTTTTTTTACATGTGGGAATTTTTAAACGTGAGATTTATTTTACTCGTGAGACATTTTTTACCTCTGAGACTTTTTTACCTGTTAGAAATTTTACCCATGAGATTTCTTTACCCATCAGAATTTTTTTACTCATCAGGCTTTTTTTTCTCGTGAGACATTTTTACCGTTACAGTTTTTACCCATGAGGCTTTTTTTACACATCAAACCTTTTTTACCCATGAGACTTTTTTTACCTGTGAGACATTTTACCTGTGAAACTTATTACCCGTGAGACTTTTTTTACTCGTCAGACTTTTTTTCCCGCGAGATGTTTAACGTGAGAATTTTTACCCGTGAGACTTTGTACCTGTGAGACTTTTTTACCCATCAGACTTCTACCCATGACATTATTTTTACCCATGAGAATATTTACACTTGAGGCTTTTTACACATCAGAATTTTGAACCATCAGACTTTTTTACCCATGAGACTTTTCTTAACCGTGAGATTTTTTTTATCATGGGAATTTCTACTTGTGAGAATTTTTACCCGTAAGACTTTTTTTACCCGTGAGACTATTTACCTGTGAGACTTTTTTTACCCATGAGACTTTTTTTACTGCAACCTGAGCTTTTTAACACAAAAATTTCAACAAGAACATCTTTCTAGTTTAGGTCTCAAGTTTTTTTCTATCCTTTTCTGGAGCCATAATCAAAGATCAGGTGATGTTAATCCCGCACTCTTTCTAGTGCTAGTACCATAGGGTCCCGAGGGGGTACTAATCCACAGTCTTGCCACTCAGGTTTGTCCCGTAGGACGAAGGACCTGTCTGCATATGATACTTCGTCCCATTTTCCCTCTCTTCTCAGAAACAACATTAATTGCAGGAGAGTGTTATAATCTAACGTTCCTCCCTCCTGAGGCCATTTCGCAACACTCCCCAATTTATACAAAGGCTACCACTGATTACAATATTTAATCAATTTAATTCTATTTTCGGTACCACCCTGTCCTACGATATCCCTCCAATGTTTTAATATACAACCCAAGAGCGATTTTTCACAGGGCTTACTCCTTCCATTTCCTATTTCGCAATTTTAATCACTTTGTTTTTCTCCGGCCACCTTGACATGCGGAATTAGACTCTATAACTCGAAAGTTATAAAGTAGGTATGTTTATTGCGTGCAGATGCACGGGCGATGGCTCCTCCACAAGCGTGCATACCTGAAGTGAAGAACCATCTCACATTTATACAATAAAAGAAATGAATATTCAATTAATGCCTAAACATATTCGTTACCTAAACCCGCTTACTCTCGCTTCGTATGTTAATTAGCTTATCAGTCCATTGCCTGGAATGTGGTGGTCTTACAGGTTTGTAGATGATTCATGTTCTTGTGACCATCCGATCTTCTCCAGCAAGAAGACTTAGCACTCCCTTCCTCTAGATAACATTGAAATGTCTCTCATCCTTTTCTCCTTTTTATAAATAGCCCCTTTGTTAGAGGAAGAAGGGTAGGTGTCTCCTCAAAGCTGTGTGACTATGTGACCATACACCACACTCATGACCAGGCACCATACCCTCATTCCTTGAGCAGACATATACAATCACAATCGATGTGCATTGTCCCCTTTTCACACTATTTCTCCATATCAAGACAATAAAGGAGTTAAAAGAGGAGCCAATGTGTCCCATTCAGTATTCTCTGTGTATCTGCATGCACCGCTTCCCCTGTTTGGTTTCTGATCTAGACGGGAAGGACAGGAAGGGTGTAAGGACATTGCAACTCTCAAGAGAGAAGATAGGCTTTTGTGCTGGCTTCCCCCAGTTCTGAGCTCTTTGGGGCTTAAATCTCCACAGAATGGGTGTGATGTTGAGTTTGTCTACTCCAGGGCAAATGGAGAGGAGGAGGGGCGCCTGGAGGGAGGACCACTGGCGCAGGAGACACCCTGAGCATCAGAAGTTGTTGGAACCACTGATGACTAGAGCTGTGAACAGGGGGGACCTCTCAGATTTATCTGCATGGGGTACCCCAGTTGCTGGGACATACATTAAGAAGAGATTGTGCCGTGTGGTCGGAGGGTGACTTGGTTTGCAAAGGGGGAGCTCAGGCCAACCCCCTGCAAGGCAGGTAGAACTGCAGATCCTCCCTGTGCTTCGTGTTCACCTTGCCGTTCACTATGACAACCTGCCGCAGAAAAGCTGAGCACAGCCCTTTGCTGACACCCAGCAGCTTGTGCTCCCTCTGAATTTTTTTGGTTGATTGTCATTTCATGGAGAGCTCTATTGTCCCCCAGCCAGGGATACTGCAGCAGTAGCAAACCAGGGCTTCTAGTTACTCCCAGACGCCTGCCTTCCTGCCCCCTCTGCATCTCTACAGCCCTCACAGAGGAGTGGTTTCCAGTGGTACCTTCTTCAGGCAGGGCACATCTGCAGCTTCCATTGAATACCCTCCTTTCTTCTGAAAGCCCTGCCTCTTTCTGGCGCGTGGGGTTTGCTCATTTCCGTGAGCGCTTTTGCAGGTGGTGGTGACATGGGAAGGAAAGGGACATACAGTGCTGGAGGTAAAGAGCTGCTCGGCTTCTGTTTACACCGTGTTTGTACAGCTGAGGTGGATACAAATCAGGGGTGGCTTTGCTGGAGAACTTTGCCAGGGATCTAACTGACCGCCTGTTTGGGAGTCCCAGAGCAGCACGTTCAGTAACAGGAGATCGCTGCGCTGCCTGCCCTTGCCGTTGCTCTTGTGCATGCGGCAGTAAATACCTCCTCTGCACAAAACTGAGTCCGGGTAGAGACCATGGAGACAGTTTTGGTAAGAATCCCAGATGCTGCAGAAAAGCAGTCTGAGGTCTCAGCTGAGCTGTACTGCTTCAGAAGGGAGATTAGCCATAGATACGTACGTGCTTTCTTTCTCAAAGAGGGGAAAGATGGTGTGGGATAGTCCTTTGCTCAGTGGTCCTGTGGCATGTGTACTGGAGAGGAGCCATCACAAGCCACCTCTTCCTGAGCAAGCCACCACTGTGGGAGGCACTGAGATGCTCAGCAGAGGCAGTTTAGGAGCGACAGGGGTGGCTGGTGATCTGTCCCGCTGCTTGGAGGTAATCCCCTCCATACAACCCTGAGATGCAACGTACCCAGCTAGAAGGAATCCCAGAAGAGATGGACAAAAAGATGAACACGTGCAGGTATTGCTCCCCAGCAACATGCAAAAAAATTCATCAGCAGTACATATCCTGGCATGTATCCGTTCATATGGAATGTGGATATTTATGGTTTTTAGTGTAAGTCAAAAGTTGTTGGACAGTCTGTTTTGCTTTGGAACGAAACCATAAAATTGAATTGCGCAAAGCAACCCGTGTTTCAAACCCGTGGACAAGGTGAAATGCCATGTGCATGAGAGCGTTTCTCATCAGCACGGATCTTTGCTGTCTCTAAAGCAGTGCAGGCTGGGGCTGTGGGTGCTACTGGAGATACGCAGCCCGCCTGCACTGTAGGAAGGTCATTCTGGTCTCACTGTCAGATGGAGCTGTATGTTGTACAATATTGTACGTGTTGTGCCAGGCTTTCTGCAGGTAAAGAAAGAAGCAGTCATGTATTTGACAACAGCGATCATAGGTGATGCTGTGAAGAGATTCAGGGAAAATCTGTGGCACATGTGATTTTGACTGCAACCAA
This sequence comes from Falco naumanni, assembly GCF_017639655.2. Classification (NCBI taxonomy): domain Eukaryota; kingdom Metazoa; phylum Chordata; class Aves; order Falconiformes; family Falconidae; genus Falco; species Falco naumanni. Next base: position 56,414 of record NW_024427319.1, on the reverse strand, counting down.
GCTGTAGTTCTGACTTGTCTTGGTCACTTTAATTAGTAATGTGTCATTAATTTAAAAATAACCAGTGCAGTTAAAGAGCATGGGTGTTGGTCAGAAATGCCTGGTTTCTCATGTGTAAATTGACCAAGTCAGACGCACTGATGCAAGTGCCTGGATGAATCGGTGAAACGGGGCTGGGCTACCCAGGGTTGGCACGGGCAGCGTGTGCAACATGTAGTTGTTTAGGCAATAGCTCTAATTCAGAGTTATGATGGAGGTGCTGAATGTGCTTGGTTTTGAAAGCACACAGTCTTCGTTAGCTTCAACAGAAACTGCAGGATTCTGCTGTCCAAATCAATGAAACTGTGAGATACAATCCACTGTTCAGGAAAGTCAGAACATGTTTTTAAGGAAGTCTCTGTTGGTAGGTAAAACCGCTGCTGAAGCAATAGCAGCGATGGAGCGTGTGTAAAAGAGCCTAGGGAGACCTGCAGCCTTCTGGAGCCAGGCAGAATATTTAGGTTTGCATGACGCCGTCCAGCTTTACTCCCAGCACTGCTGTGAAGTGTCGCACCTCATCTGAAACCAGCAGGCAGGGAAATAGGGAAGTGATTCTCCCTTCCAAGCCCTGAGGAGGAATGTGGCCTCTAGAAATGCTGAGGGACTTGGTACTTTATGCAGTAAGATTTGCACATGTATTTTGCCAGAGATACTGAGGCTAGAAAAACGTGGCAAGCAATCATTCTATGTTCAAGATACCCATCATTATAAATTATACATATAAGCACTTTTCAGCTGCAACGCTAGGACTCCTAGAATAAAAAGGGTTTCAACACCAGCTGTTTCCCTTTGAACTGGTGGAAATTAAGTGTCAGGATTACCTGCTCTTCTGCTGTCAGACAAATGGCGTATGAAGTGGGTTGGGAGGAGGTATGAAGATGCACAAAAACCTAGGTGAGCTGAAGACGACCAGATGTCAAGTTTACAATCTGCATTATCTGTGCTCCTGGGAGCTTGGGAGCCCAAGCCTGTGTGCCACCTCCTCCCGGGTGTGCTTCCTAGTGAGAGGATCCTTAGCCCGAGTGGGGCGGCTGTGGTTTGTCTGTGAACCTGTGGGCAAGGGTCAGGAGGGAGAGGAGAGCCTGATGGGGAAGAGCCCGTTTGTCATGTCAGAAGCAGATGGTCCCTGTGTGAGGCCACGTGACACCAGCCCCCCGGTTCCCGTGAGAGTTGCCCCCCTGAGTGCAAAGTGCCAGGGCCGGGAAGGCTGGGCTGGGGCTGTGTGGGCGTTTGTGTCAGTCCGTGAGTGACCTCTCCCTGCCCCTTGCCTTCCCAGCTCAGCCTGAAATGGGTTTTGCTCGTCTGTTGCGCGCTGTAAAAACTGCTGGGTGCTCAGGGAGCAGGGAAGCAATGGCAGCTGCTCTCATGTAACCCACCCGCTGTCACCCTGGGATGTGCCATGTTATGTCAGTGTCACTCCAGTCTGTGAGCAGCAACTGATATACCGACAGAGAAGGAAGAAGAAACCCAGTGTGTAACTCTTCTGGAGAGCAGCCAATAGCACTTGTGCTCTGTTTGTCTTGTTCCATGTCAGTAATACATCTATATAACTTTTTGTAGTGATTTTTTTTTTTTTCTTTTCTACAAGATCACTTCTACAGTATCCTTATCGCAATGTCTGGAAGTAAAATTCAGTTTTCCAGCAACATCAGTGGGTCTTCTGCTCAGGCCTCTATTGTCAGGGCAGCAGTTTGACTGAAATACTCTGTCTAGATCCATGTCTAGAGACACATTTGTGCCGTGCAAGGAATAAAGCCGGGGTCTTCAAGATTTCAAGCCTGTGACTTTGTTGTTTGTGATTTTCTGTGCGCAACACATAGGGAAACTGAAATTGCTGGAGGAATACTGTGTGGCGCACAGTGTGTCAGAGATACAGAGGTGTATATCTACGTATGAGAGAGAGAGGTTGTGCATGTTTAAGAAATAGGAATGGCCTATTTGTGACCATATATAGCGATTTTCAGCAAATTTCCCGTATACATTAAAAAGTATAATGCCCTGGAAGAAAGGAATTCACACAGATGCATCTTAAATCTGTATTATGATAATTTTCTCTCTAGGAGTGCACAAATTTGAGGGGATGTTTTATTTTGTGTTAAGATTTTTGTCACAAGTAGGATGATTCAAGATGCACTCTAGGTGTAAATAAGTAGTATTAAGTCATGCTGGTTATAAAAATGTGTGGTTTTTCACTGCACGTGAGAACTCAGGATCTACCTTTCATATATCGTCAGCTGAAAAAGAAGACATGAAGGATGCCATTGAATATTGTGGGGTGTGGGTATGTAAACCCAAATATTTTGGATTACAGTCTGATTCAGTAAGTTGTACTATACACTAAGGTAAAGAAAACTTACCAGTCAGTGAATAATGCTGAAGGGATGTCCTGTAGGTGAAGGCTGTATTACAGTCTGAAGTAAAGTTGGATACAGTCGTCTTATGGTGGGGTAAAATCCTTGTCACTATGTCGGATGCTTGCTGTTACACTGATTTGTTTTCAGCTCGTTTGCTTAAATTTTGAGCGGTGTTTTTCCTCTTGTGCACTGCTGAGAAACAGTGCAGCCAAATGCGGGTTTTTTTGCCTTGCAAAACGCACGTTCAAGTGAAGAGGGAGATTTGTCTATAATACGCTGATCTGATTGATTAAACATGCCGGTCTTCCTCTTTGTAAGAAAACGATCAAAGAGAATGCCTTGAAATGTGGTGATCTTTCTGATGCTGCCCCAGCCTTTGCAAAATACGCTCTTGTTTGGCCATGTGAAGTGTTTGAAAAGGGTTTTCTCAGAGGGTATCCTAGAGGGGAATAAGGCAGGCGTCCTGCTTGTGTTGGGCGTGCGGGGCAGGGCTGCACAGAGGGGTCTGGCGTCCTCTGGAACACCCGAAGGGACAGCATAGCAAATTATTTCCAGCCCACAGCCAGGCATCACGAGAGAGGGACGTACCTAATTCTACCAGGCAAAGCACAGGACTTAAACCTGTTGCAAGGTGGTAGTAGTTGGCCAGTAAGCTTGGGAAGGGGGAGGGTGAGACAGGTGGTGTCTGGCTGAGGTGCTCCTTCCCTCTTGTGAGCAGAGGGGTCTTTGCCGCGGGAGAACAGGGCCTGGCTGACAAGAGAGGAGCACGAGGAGCATGACGGTTTCAGCCCGCTGGGACACCAGAGCTGCAGGCCCTGTTCAGAAGGCACCACGAGCCGAGGAGGCATGTGGGGAGGGAGCGTGTGGGCAGGACTGTGACACAAGGCAGAAGCAGTCGGAGCTGTTGAGAAAGAGCGTGGGGACAGGGGCTTGAGGGGGCTGGGTAAGGTTAAGGCATGGTGCGGTTTTCCTGCAAGCTTGGGTTCCTGATTTCTGGGATGAGGGCAGGAGCAGACAGGTTTCCCTAATAAATCCTTTCCTTTGCACCTTGAAATGGAATTTATTATTTCTGAAGCTTGGGTGAAGAAATAATCCTCCCTTAGCCAGTTCTCTGTGTGGTGAACGGTAAAAAGCTTGTCATGTTCATTCCCCTTGGGTTAGCTTAGACAGCTGGGGACTGTAAAATGCCAGACAGTAGAGTGCAATGGAGGGAGGAGGGTGGGTGAGAAAAGTGTTGGCAGTTTTAATGAAAAATGGTATTAAAGCAAAAAAACCCGTGAAAAATAAACATACTCTGTGACAAATGCCGGCAGTTACAGAAAGCAAGCAGGCTAAAAGGTAAAAGCAACCCTAATGCCTAGGCAAATCTAACCCAAGAAACTGTTGTTTCCAAGTCCTTCTCTTGTTAAGAAGATGGTGATGCAGTGAACCTTTCATTTAGTATCCTTGATTTTTATTATTAAAATGGCTTTCAGAATGCCTTATTTCTATTACAGGATGAGTTTGCAACATAAATTGCATAGATTAACTGTAATGTTTTTTCTTGATAATCTTTCTGTCTGTACCTGTTTACTTAAGGATAAATATATTTTAGAAACTACCAACTTGATAGAAAAAATCAGCACATGAAAATCACACTGATAAGGCAGAAATTTTACATCAGAAAATGAGGAATTGCACAGTGCTGACAAGCAGTTCTAAGTCCAAAACCTTGGAAAGAAAGAGATGCAAGAATGTGGGTTGAAAATGAGAAGAGGGAATTGAAAACAAGTTTTAAAAGCGTTACAGCAGAACTAAAGCAGCTGCTTGGTGAAATTAATGAAACTGGGAAAACTACTTCCTTTGTGGAAGAAATGTCAGAAGATGGCTTCAGTGCTGAGCTGAAGAGTTCTCATGTTGTTTCGTCTCATGCAACAGAATCAAGTAACAGCTTAGAAAGTAAAGGTGAATTTGGAGACATTAAACTTATGCTAGGTGGGAAAGTACCCAAAATGGAAACTGTAATCCGAGTCTTGGTGTCCTTTCTGATCAAGATAAGTGAAATGCAAACACGGAAGATACCTGGAGTACAGATGAAGGAGATTGCACAAATAATATCAATGATACAAAGATGCCTCTAGCAAATCCAGAAAAAAAAAAAAAAGCCTCCTTTGGAAATGGAAGAGAATGAAACTGGAAGTAGTAGAAATGCAGTGGGAGGTTGTGAATACTTCCTGAGATACAGCTTAAAAACCAAGTCTTTTGGATGATGTTTCTAGTATTATTCTTAAAATAAGACCAGTTTCTACACGTGATGAAAATGCACTTTTTGTAACAGAGAGGGAACTTGGAAAAGACTCTGGATTTAGTGATGATTTTCCCAGGGACTGCTTTATTGACAACAAAATAGGAAAAACAGAAATGGAAAGTCTTTTTGCGAATGCTCAGCAATCATGTGCCATGCTGAAAATGAATCTTGATGAAGAACTAAAGCAAGATATGGGAAGATTTAAGGGTAAGGTAGGAATGCTGCAAATAGTATTCCTGGCTTTGGAGAAAGAGAAGGTACAGCTGCCAAAAGAGGTAGTTCACCTGCTGCTCTTTATTCTTTAATCTCGCTCCGGATCAATGGTCCTAGTCACTTTAGCTATTTGTCATGAAGGGAAGATGCTTCCTACAAATTAGGTTTTCTTCTAATGGAAATAGGTGACTGGTGAATAAAGAGGGCAGTGGAGAGTTGTCTTTTTCCCCATTTTTGGAAAATGGAATGCATTATTGTTCCAGTTTAACAGCAGGTGGCACTAGGTTCCAGTGCAAGTAGTTATCACTTTATTGCCATAAAAAGAAATCCATATAAATATGTCGGTTCTGATTCTGAATCAAAGAATGAAAATAGCTTCTGAACAGGGTCTTGACTATTAATTCATGTGCTGTGATATCTGCATGGTGTGTCTTCATTGTCTTTCGTGAAAATTCCTCTTTCCTGTGAAACCATTTGTGTTTGTGGGTTTGGGATCTTTTTTTTCTTTCCTCCCCTTGTTCAGGGAGCAGTAGCCCAGCACAGTTCCACTTGATTTTTTTCTGGTGGTGTTACAACTAACACTGCAGTCCTTCTAACTGTCCATCTGTAATGCTTTCACTTTTTTGTTGTTCATGTTTTAAGATACACTATTGTTTTCTTTCTAAGGGCTGTATTTTTGTTATGTCTTTCATGATGAGTGAATTTGAAGAACTCTCAATGACAAATAATACAATTTGTAGTGTAATTTTGTGAAAATGCTTCTCTGTTGATTAAAAAAAAGATATCATTTTATATTATTTGATGGGTAAACCCTGAATTAATCAGTCTTGGATGTGGTGTTTCTGTCTTCTAGAAATACTAAGAAATACATGAAGCTTAACTTTGTTTTTATAGGTTGAGAAGAAAAAAGCAAACAAAGATGTTCAAGAGCACAGGCGTTGGCAAAACAGGAATGGCTGGATAAATTAAATACACCATCAGGCAACATCACTAATTGGCAAATGAAGCAAAAGATTACTCTAAGGAAGAATGTGTGTTTGAAAATGGAGAATAAAAACACGATAGAAGAAAAAGACAAAAAGAGTTTTTCATCTGGGGAGCGCTCAAAATTGATTAAAATGCCAACGAAAGGGTAAGCTAAGGAAATAATCTCTAATTCTTATTTGTAGTGCTATGTAAGTGTCTTAGGTTTTCTAATACTGTAGTAGTTGAAGTAGTTTCCCCAGTGGTGAAAGCCATAGTGAGTAGTCCACTGCTTCTCAAAAAGTGAAGAAAATTTCTTTTTAGAAAACACGAAGCTGACGATGGAGGTTCAATTTTATTGCCTGCTCTTAAAAAAGAAAAGGGAAAAAAAAAAAGAAAACAAAACCCACCCAAATTCCTGTGATTTACATGTCAATACTGAGGCAAAATGCATCTTCCAAACCAGAAAGATGCATAAGGAATGTTGAAAATAAAACTTACTGATAAAAATTGCCCTGAGAGCTGGAAGCAAGTTTGGATTTTTGTTGTATTTTGGGTTTTTTGGCAAATCTGATGCATATGAAGATTCTTGTTCTTTTGTGTGACCACACTACCTGATGCGCTTTGTGTTGACAAACACTTCTTTTTTGTTTAGAGTGCTTTGAACATGCTGGCCAAGTCAACAATAAGGTCACGTGCACAAATTCTGATTAATTACATGAGTGTGTGCACAGGCATAGAAGTATTACATGTGTTTAAAAAGGATGAGGAGAGACTTACAGAAAAGCAAAATTACTCTTTCACTACAGGTATCTCAGGATTTTTTGCCCTGCTCCCCGCTCCAACTTTTCTCTCGCAGCTGTGTACCCTCCTGACTTCTTGCCCACCCTGAACTTACTTGTGTGGGTTGTGGCAAAGTGAGAAAGAGAAGTTGTTGACGCTGTTCAGCCTTAGCTAAAAATCTGGTGTGTTATCAACACTGTTTTGGGCAGAAATCTAACGCACAGCGCTGTGTGGGCTGCTGTGAAGAAAATAAACTGCATCCCAGCCAGACGCAGGACACCAGGGAATCCAAAATTACAGTTCTTTGACCTGTAGGAGAGGGATTCTCAGTATTGAAGAGAGCTAAACCCCTGGTATTAAACAGGGAATGCACGTAACCGTATAGCTACATGTCTGTAGCTGTAAGATTTCTGTCACTTTGTGTGAAGCTGAGAGAATAGTTATTTCAACTATTTGCTTAATATCTTGTGGAAAAAATAGCCTTCCAATAGACATAATGGTAGACAATAACTGTTTCAGTCTTCAACTACATCTAACAAAGTTGTTATACTACATTTTAGTTTAGTTCATTTCTGCAATGAAGTTTTCAAACAAACAACTGTAGTGTTATTCATAATCAATGTAAGCATTTAAGTACTGAAATATATTTCTGTTTTCTAGACCTGCAGCAACAACCAGGAGTGAAAAGAACAAGGTACTGTAGAACTGGTTTCTTGATAAACGGTTTCTATCAGCTTTTAATCACTTAGATGGGAACTGTGTTTACGTCATTGTGATAAATAACTTAGTCCCAAAATAGGATTACAATCAAAGTTTGCAATTTATTAAGCAAATAGAGGCAAGCAAACAGGGCTGGGTGCACTGGGAGTCTCCGCTCCACCAAGACGCGTGCTGTACAAAGTTTATTTTTGGTTTATATTTCCTAAACCAATACATATTCATAGCTATTTCTAAGAAAGGGTCGGTTTATGTAAATGGATCCTTGGAATAGGCGTGTACTTCGTGGCACATGCTCTTTCTATCTCCGAGGGTCTTCTTAAGCCCTGTCTGGTGGTCGGTGGATGAAGTCAGCAGTCTTCCTCGGCTCACCCTTAGGATGACCCTAGATTTTACGCATGCGCCCTGTAAACTTCTCTTACTTAACACTATGCTGTTAGCACCTCAGCCTGCGTATCAGGGTGTGTAACCAGATGTCCTTTTTAAGATACAGAAATTAGGTATGTAGCCAGATGTTCTTTGCAAGATACAGGAACTATATACATTGATCACTCTGTTTTTCTTAAGCGTGTGGTTATACAAGGGTATGTAAGACAGAAGGTTACATTTCATCATATGGTCCTAGCATTGTTCTATATTGACATGAATCAAATGAACACATTTCACACAGGGAAAGCGGCTGTGAAGAGGGAGAGCAATTTAGTGGGGCAGAAGGTTTTAGCCCAGCCGCAGGGTGGGAGTGGGCCAAACCAGGGGAAGTGGTACAGGCTCCCCTGCGCGAGACTGTGGGAAATGAAGGACTCATTACGGTGATGGTCCGGTTTTCAATAACAGAGTTGAAGAATTGCAAAGCAACCGCAGGAAATTACTGAGACAACCCTGAGAAGGTGGCTGGTGTTTTTGAAATAATGATGGTTAAAACACAGGATCCAGAGTGTAAGGATATAGAGGCAATACTGCAGGTTTTGTTTGATAGTAGTGAGAAGGAGATGATTTGTCAAGCAGCTAGAATACATGTGGAAGCTGAGGTTAAAACAGGAACTGTGGAGCATCATTTCCCCTGTTGGTCCGAACTGGGACCTGCAAATTAACGGACCCAGGCAGCTTTGGACTCGGTATCAGAAAGGGATTATATTTGGCATTCAAAATGCTGTGGCTAAGGCAATAACCATGTCTGAATGGTACGAGGCTAGGCACGGTAGCCAAGAGCCCCCCACAGATCTGCAGAACAGAATGAAGGAGGTAGCCCGCAACTCTACAAGTATTGACCCTGAATCTTAAGAGGGATGAGATCAATTGGCCCCTCTATTGGTGGGCCAATCCTGGGATGGTATTAGAAGAAAATTACAAAAGTTAAAAGGAAGTGATTGCTCAAGATAGGGGAAAGCTGTTGGATGTTGCTTGGATTGCATATCATCATAGAGAGTCAAAAGGGAAGAGTAAATTGTTGCTTGTTGGCGGTATCAGAGCAAAATTGTAGGGTGAGGGCAAGGGCCTAAGGATGGGGCAGAGCCCCGAGAGGGGGACTGCGGCCCAGCCCTTGGTTGGGTGATAATCAGTGTGCACAGTGCAAAAGGGATAGGCATTCAGAAGAAGACCATCTGCTTAAGGATTGGAGCCCCTCTGCCCCTTTGCTCCCAGTAAGCGAGGAATGAGGGGGAGCGGAGGAGTCTCTCCCCAGAGGAGCCTCTGGTTAAAGCAGAGCTGGGAAGTGAAGAAGTTGAGCTTTGGGTAGATCCTGGGGCTACTTCCTCTGTTCAGAAGACTTTAGAGGGGAACTAAGCAATAAGAATATAAGCATTGCTGGTATGGCAGGGACCCATGAAACTTGGCCATTTTTGAAACCCTTAGCCATGAATCTGGGAAAACAGTGGGTTACTCATCAGTTTTTATATTAGCCAAATTCTCCAAAAGCATTGTTTGGGGAGAGATCTACTCCAAAAAATTGGAAGCAGAAATCTGATTTTAAAACGAGGAAATAGAAATCTTAATTCCAGAAACTGTTTGTGTCGAGGCAGCAGCTTTGTTATTACAGGCTATGCTGCCTTGAAAAGAGAAAGATACGCCCGGAGGTCAGAGATGCTGTGATTCCTATTGTACGAGCCGGAGAGGTTCCTGGAAAATCCCACAGGTCAAAACCTGTAAGGATTGACTTAAAGCCTGGATCATCCCCGCTGAGAATGAGAAGCTAGGAATGGGTAGGTAGTGATAATTCAGAAATTCTTGAAGCACAACCTGTTGGTGGGCTGTGCGTCAAAATCCAACACCCCTGTTTTGCCAGTGAAAAAGGTCAAGGGTCAAGATTGCCGTTTGGTGCAGGATTTAAGAGCAATAAATCACATACCTCAAGATATTTATCCTGTAGTAGCACATCCATACAGATATGAAACCACCCTTACAGGGGAACAGGGATGGTGTACAGGTTTTGATGTGAAGGATGCCTTTTTCTGTGTTCCCCTGGGCACTGACAGTCAGAAGCCTTTTGCTTTTGAATGCGCAAAACCAGAAACAGGAAGGAAAATGCAATACACTTGGGCGGTTATACTACAAGGCTTTCAAAATATCCCGACAATCTTTGGGAATCAGTTGGCAAAGCAGTTCGACATTTGGAGAACAGAAAATGATCAGGGAAGAGTTCTGGTCGCAGCAGGGACTTGGGAGCTGTGTCTTTCCCTGATGATAAGCCTTCTAAATATCTTGGGAATTAGTGGATATGGAATTATCGAGGAGTCACATCCACATTTGGGGTTTGAAGTGCTGGAAGGCCAGAGACAGTTGGGATCTCAACAGAAGGAGACTATTTGCTGCCTTGCGGAGCCTCAAACTCTCAAGGAACGACGAGGATTTCTCGGGGTGGTCGGATGGTGTTGGCTTTGGGGAGGCAATTGTGTTTTATTTGTGAAAGCTCAGTACGAGCTACTGAAAACCTCCTGCCATGGGTCTATTGGCGGGACAGAGGAGGGTAAAGCCACTGTCAAGTATCTGAAAAAAGTGAGCTCTGGTGGAGGCCCCCGCGTGGGGATTACCTGATGTGACAAAGACCTTTGCACTTTTTAAGCGTGAGGGAAAAGGCATTGCCTTTGGAGTTCTGGCACATTGTTTAGGGCCTCAGGGGCGGGCTGTAGCTTGCTCCTGCAAAGAGCTGGATGAGGTGAGCTCAGGATGGCCTGGATGCCTTAAAGCAGGAGAAGCACCTGTGCTACTGATGCAGGAGGCCCCTAAGTTCACCATGGAGCAGAAGGTGACCGTCCATGTACCACCCACAGTCGTCACGGCACTAGAAGATAAAGGAGGACATTGGTTGGCCCCTAGCATAATGTTAAACTAACAAGTGTCATGTGGGGAGGCGGTCCTCCCATTTTGGGATGGGGAGGGGTCTGGTTTTTGGGCTCCGTTTCATTGACAGTGCAGATCTGAGGGTTGCCCTGCTGCTAAGGACTTCCATCGAGGGGGAGCTTCTGCGTGACAACTGCATGAGAGTGACCTGCTGGAGGGTCCCCTTGGGGGGTCCTGATGTCCCAGGAGTGCTCTGTGGGGGGTCCTTCTGCTTCCAAGATGTCCCTAATGTCACTAGGATGTCCCTGGGAAGGTTCTAATTTCCCCGGGATTGTCCCTGGTGTCCCACAGATGTCTCCAGGGATGTCCTAGTGTTCTCAGGTGTCCCTATAGGCATTTGGGTGTCCCAGTGTGTCTTGGGGGGGTCCTGGTGTCCCAGGGGGAGTTCCTAATGCTCCTACAGTTTCCCTGGATGCAGGTCGTGTGTTTCCAGGGGGGCCCTAAATGTTCCAGTGTTGTCACTGAGGTGGTCCTGGCATCCCCAGGCCATTCTAGATGTCCCAGTTGTGTCTCTCAATGGGTCCTTGTGTATCACAATGTGTCCCTGGTGGGGGTCATTAATGTCACAGTGGTGTCCCTGGAGGGGTCCTGATGTCCCCAGGCCATTCTAGATGTCCCAGTGGTGTCTGTCAGTGGGTGCATGTGACCTAATGTGTCCTTCTGGGGGTCCTTAACGTTCTAGTGGTGTCCTCAGGGGAGTCCCTGATGTCCTAATGGTGTCCCTGGGGAGTTGGTGGGTGGGGGTGGGGGGGTAGTCCTGGTGTCCCAGTGTGTCCCTGGGACATTCTGGGGTGTCCCTGGGCATGTCCCTGGGACACCTGTCCCTGGTGTCCCCATGGAGGCAAGTGGGTAGTCCGTTATGTCCCAGGATGGGGTTCCTGGGAAATTCATAATTTTACAGTGGTGTCCCTGGAGGGGTCCTGATGTCCTAAAAGCTATTCTAATGATGTCCCAGTGGTGTCTCCCAGTATGTCCTTGTGTCGCAAGGTATCCCTGTGGGGGTCCTTAATGTCCTAGTGGTGTCACTGGGGCGGTCCTGGTGTCCCTGATGTCCCAGTGATGTCCCCAGGAATGTCCTTGTGTCCCCAGTATGTCCCTTGTGCGCTTCTGGTCCTGCGGGGGTCCTGGTGTCCCGGGAGGAGTCCTTAATGCCCCTACATTGTCCCTGGGGTAGGGCTTGTGTTAAAGGGGGGTCCTTAATGTCCCAGTGCTGTCCCTGGTAGGGGTCCTGGTGTCCCCAGGGAAGGTGAGGGGGTGGCCCCTGATGTCCCAGGGGGCGTCCCTGGGAAATTCCCGACGTCACACTGGTGTCCCTGGAGGGGTCCAGATATTACCAGGCCATTCTATATATTGCCGTGGTGTCTCCCCGTGTGTTCTTGTGTCCCAGTGTGTCCCAGTGGGTGTCTTTAATGTCCCAGTGACATCCCTTTGGGAGTCCTGGTGTCCCCCCAGAAGTCCCTAACATCATAATATTGTCCCTGCCTGTGTCCTGGTGTCCCTAGTGTGTCACTGCAGAGTTCCTGTTTCCCTAGGGATGTCCTCAGTGAGCACAGCCTCTCCTGCCTGATCTCTGCCTGCCCTCACCCTCGCTGCACTCTGCGACCGAGACCTGCAGCCGCTGAAAAGCTCACCCTCACCCAGCCCGATGGCCAAGGCCAAGAAAGGTGAAGCACTGCTGCTCCTCCCGGGGAGGATTCACAGCAGGCCTCTCTCAGGGAAGTCCCTCAGCAGCTCTCCTGCTCTTGCTTCTTGGTCAACAAGGAGCGAAAGCATGCCCAGATCTAGTCTGAGAAAGCATTTGGCACGTGATAGAGTTTTGCTCTTCCCTGTGGTCAGCCTTTGTGTCATTTTCCTGGGCAGGGGGTCCTGGTCACAGGACTCAGACTTTTGCTACGTTCCAAGAGCAATTCCAAGGTGAGGAAGAGGTGTACGTGGGTCGAAGACCCGTCTCCCAGCTAGACATTGGTGAGTTAACTCTGCGGGAGCTTGCGTTCCCCACAGAGGTTATCCCTGGTGAGAAGGCAACGGACACCATCCACTTTCCCGCGCCCTGTTTGGGACTGGGGTGCATGCTCTCTGCACTTCAGAAAGGGCACAGAGAAACTGGGATTTCAGAATTTCTCTGGAGAGAATTCCCTCCAAAGTTAGGCGGACAGCTTGAGCTCCTCCCAAAATAACCACTCCTCAAGAGCCGTTTCCATGAACGACCTTTTCTCAGGCATTCCGTTTCTAATTTTACATGGAAATTCAGCCCGCTCTGCCAGTGACGATGTTCCTCCTCCTTGCAGACAATGTCAAGATCGAGCCACTGAACTACAGGTGGCTATGGCGAGCCACTTCCTTCCCATGGCATGTGGTGCAGAGCTGTGTGCAAGAGACCATACTCTTGCACTCTTTCCAACTGAGGCAACCTTCCCCGGGGACACCAGGACCCCTACCAGGGACAGCACTGGGACATTAAGGACCCCCCTTTAACACAAGCCCTACCCCAGGGACAATGTAGGGGCATTAAGGACTCCTCCCGGGACACCAGGGCCCCCGCAGGACCAGAAGCGCACAAGGGACATACTGGGGACACAAGGACATTCCTGGGGACATCACTGGGACATCAGGGACACCAGGACCACCCCAGCACCTTGCCTTCGCCTTCAAGGACATTGGCATTCTGTCCTTCACCGACGATGTCTTGTGCATGCAGTTCTATCGCAACTGTGTCACAGGGCTGGAGAGCAAGGCCAGCTGGACTGCTCTGCTCAACACTGCGAGTTGCTCAGGCTTTGAGGGTGATGCAGTGACTTTGGGAAGCCTTTTGAAGGGTGAGCAACCCGATGGCCATTGGCCAGCCTGCACATGGCAGGCCAGTCCGACACCTTTCCACGTGCTCACCCGCACTGACTTCTCCATTGGAAAAGAAGTTTTATTCTGAGCTTCTGAGTTCTTGCCCTACATAAAGGCTAGCAGTGTTACTGTGCAGTCTCAGTGTTTGCTGTGCAGCTTCTCCAGAGCAAAGCAAGGGCTCATGTTCACGGAGGAAGATTTGGAGAAGGGGTTTGGAGAAGTGGCTTCCTTTTGGAGCAGGAGGCAGGTCTGCTTCCTTTGGGAGCCAAGAGCAAAGTGCCTTGGAAACCTTCTAGCAGCTCTGTGTCACTTTACAGAGGCTGTGGATGCCCGGTGCAGCTGTCTCCAGTGGAGCGACCAGTACTCGAGGGATGCAGGCTGCTCCTGCCCACGCTTTCCCCAGGTGAGTGCATTTTCTCTGCAGCCCTCGACTGACCGAGCGGGCGGATTCCCAGCTCCTGATCAGGGGTGCGCCTTGCCGGGGCTCGGCATTGCGCGTTGAGTTTGGGAGGGGGCCTGACCTGAAGGGGCTGGTTTCTGGTTAACTTATGACGAGTTGGGGTTACACGTGTGTTCCCCTGGAGTGGCCAGGCACCATCATTGCATTTCTCATGCCCAGCCTGCCCGCCATTCCGTCAGAGAGAGCCAGATGCACACAGGGAGGGCTTTAAGCTACATCGTCTGGTGTTGGGGGAAGATTGCTAATAAAACCCATGCATGGCTGCATGGCCACGAGAAGAAGGTGTGCCATGCTTCACACAAGAGTTGTGAAGATTAGTGCTGGGAAGCTGCAGAGGGTAGGGGTCACCCTTCAAGCCTGTGTCATCGTTTCCTGCCCAGGTTTCGCTTTACAGTGGTCAGCAGAGCAGTGGCCAAGGCTTTGTCCACCTGGGCCAAGAAGGCTGCAGCAAAGTCCAGGCTCAGACAAGGTATGGGAACAGGTCTCTGCTGCCCAGCTGAGGCCCTGCTCTGCGCTGGGTGACCACAGCTCCGTCAAAAGGCACTCCTCAGGGGTCTGCTCTGCAAAGTTTCTTCCTTTGCCAGGTGCAGAGGAGCATCCTGGCAAGCTGCTGCAGAGACAGATGAAGCTTTCCCTTGCTGCACTGCCAAGTCAGGGGCCAGGCACAAGACAGAAAGACTTGGGCAAGAAGACTTCTGAGAGGTGAGACCCTGGTGGGAAGGGATGAAAGGGATCCTGCACCCATGGAGGAGAGACATCCCTTCCGAACACTCCAGCTGCAGGGACGCGGCAAGGTCCCTGACACATGCCACATGGTTCTTACATGCTTGTTTCCCCTGTTGTGGGCCCCTCACTGGGGAAGGTGGTGGACGCTGTGTGCACCCCACGTCCCTGTGGTTCCCTTACGCAAGAGCTGAGGTGCAGTCCTCACCCATCCATCTGAGGGGGCTCAGGAAAGGCTTCCCCCTGCCAGCAGAAATGGCCCCACCTCCCGTGCTGCTTCTGCCAGCCTGGGGAGCTTTGGTACCAGGCGAAGGTGGGAGAGCAAAGTGCCCCGTGCTCATGCCGACTGCTCCTGGTGCCTCTTCGCAGTGTGCTCCCCCCGTGTCCAGGCAGCTCCCCCAGGATGAAGGAGGCAGGCAAGGCAGGCAGGCAGGAGCCGGCTTCTCCAGCCAAACCCACCTCTACACTCCCATCTTCAGACGACTGCCAGAAAGCGCTGCAGGTACGTGCCTTGCTGTAGCTGCCGTGCTGCTGGGGACTCGGCAAAAGCCTCTTTGTGCAGAGAGCCAGCCTGAAAGGACCTCTGGACATGTGCTCCTTGTCAGCTGTCTGTCACCTCCTTCAGATGTTCCTTGCCCCCTGGGTTGTCACAAAACACTTTCTCCTGGCCCAGGGGCTATGGGAGATGCCCAAGTCCTTTCTCGGCTGGTCACAGTGGAGGGCTTTGGTCACAGCTGTGTTTGCCAGGAGCCTAGAATGACCCCACAGCCCCCAGTCTGTTAGGGGCAAAGCCCTGCCAACCGACCAGCTGAGGCAAGGGGCGGCAACACGGGTCAGACCCGAAGGACACCCGTTCCAGAAGCGGAGACTAATCCTGCCTTCTGCTGCCTTGCCATCTCCTCCAGGAGGTCTGGCAGCTGTCTGCAGAGTGGGAGCAAGTGAGGCCCAAGTGGCAAGAGCAGCTCGAGCAAGCAAAGGCAGAGTGGGCGGCGTGGGGAGCCTGGTCTGCGGGGAAGGACCGACAGCAACCCCAGGTACAGGCAGCGATTGACACCGCTGAGGGCAGCAGCGACCCTCTCCTTCGGGGCACCCAGGGCGGCAGGTCTCCAGAGGTGGGGAGCAGGACAGACATCTGGCTGCAGGGCAGGGGTTTGCCTGCTCATGCACATGAGGGAGAGACTGGCAGCAGGATGCAAGCGGCAAAATCAGCTGTGATGACGGGCATGCAGTGCTGGGTCTCCCAGCTGCCAGGTCCTGCTGCAGGCTCCTTTCAAGAGGTCCTCTGGGAAACAGCACCTGTGGATGCCGTCTGCTTTGCTGAGAGCGTCTGCTCCTTGGCAGGCACTCGGCACTGGAGGCGCTTGGACTCCCCACCCTCCAGCCCAGCCCAGGAGAGAGGCGGTCAAGGAGAGGTGGAGAAAGGCTCCAACCCCTCTCCCAGCAGAGCAGAAGAGAGCAGCAACCTCTAGGCCTGGGGGAAACCTGCATGAGAGAGGAAATAGGCATTTCCTCCTCCCCTTAAGCTTTGAGTGTTGTTCTGTAGAAGGAAGAGAGTTGCCTTATTGCCCCAGGATGGGGTAGGGGAGCCCAGAGGCAGCAGTGCCTGAGCCTGGGACAGGGTTCTCCAGCCTGGAGGCCAAAGCTGTTGGTGGGACTCTTCCCTCCAGCCTCCCGCCTGGTCTCTGCAGGGGGCAGGGGACCCGTGCTGGGGCAGCAAACACTGCTGTAAAGCCTAAGGATGTCCCCAGGGGCTGCTCCCAGCTCTGTCTGGGAGCTGCTGCTGTCAGATTCATCCACTAGCAAGCAGTTCCTGGTCCAGGAGTGATAACTGCATGGAGGAGAACAAGTCTGGGTGTCTAATACCAAGGTCTCCAACATCAGCTGAGCAGCATTTATTTTAATGGGTTTTTTAACTCCCCAGGAGTTTCCATTGTGCCCCAAAGCCATTTTCTGTCAGAAAAGGTGCAGGCATGTGCATGAGACACAGGTGTTTCTCTGTGTTGTAACTGGGAACAAAGGCAGCTTTTCTTTTCGTTCCAGCTCGAAAGGGAGCACAGACTGTCAGCCCCAGGGAGGCAGCCCTGCTCCCTCGTCCTGGCTGTGGGTGTGAGCCCTTGCATGCTCCACCTCTGGAGGAAAGGCACTGAAGAAGAGCAGCCTGTGAGGGACCTCCCAGAGCCGGCTGGGGAGAGGGCTGGTCACCCCGCGGCCCATGGCGACTGCCAGGAGCAGCTCAGCATGGCCAGTGGCCTCTTAGCACGGGCCTGTGGGCCTTCCCTGCGTTGCTGTAGGCGGGCACCGGAGCATCCCCAGGCCTGGGCGCCCTGTGTGGGAGCCAAGCCTGGGGACAAGGCCCCGGGCGGTGGCACCCAGAGCTGCTGCACGCACACAGGACTGAGCTCTGCAGAGGCTGCTGGCACCGGGGGGATGTGGGAGGTGCGGGCTCGGGCCTGCTGGGGCCTCTGTGACGGGCAAGCAGGGGCTGCCCCACACTGGGCACAGCTGGTTCCAGCCAGTCCCAGCCAGTCCCCGCCAGGCTCCACAGCATCCACAGCCAGGCTTTGTGATGCAGGCGGCGCACCATGCCCAGAGGTCATTGTGATGCGGGTCCCCACGGTGACCCCACAGGTATTTAAGGAGCCAGAGCCCTGGGTACCTACTCCCAGGAGAGCCACTCCCTCAGGAGGCAGCATCTCCCCTGGGTGACCATGACCGGTCATCGGCAGACGCCGCCAAAGATGCCCACAGATGAGGAGGCAAATGCCCACCCCCAGCCCAACAGCACGCTGCATCACAAGATACTGCAGTCAGGCACAGTGTCCAGGGCATGTGTGACAGGGAGATGGCTTGTACTGTCCGTGTCATCCCGCTGACATCCCCTCCATCCCCTGCCTGTGCTCTTCGTCTCCCCGTGCAAGTGGCCTCCCAGCACAGAGGTGACACACAGCCCTCCTCTGGCTACAAGGACCATAAACCTAACCAACCCAACACATGGCACTGCATATTCTACCACTAAATCATGTCCCTAAGTGCCTATGTTTCCCCCAGTACCCAATAACGGATGCTTAGATCTCCTTTTGCCCTTAATGTTTTCAAAGGAGGAGCCAGGGCACTCAGAACTGCAGGAGGACAAGTGGTAAGAGAAGCCTCAAGGTTAAGTCTTTAGGTTAAGTCTTAAGGTTGAGTCTTAGTGTTAAGTCTTATCGAGCTAAGTTTTAAGGTTATGTCTTAAGGATGAGTCTTAGGGTTAAGTCTTAGGGTTAGGCCTTTAAGGTTAAGTCTAAGTTTAAGTCTAAAGGGTTAAGTCATTAGAGTGTGATTCTTAGGGTTACGTCTTATGGTTAAATCTTTAGGTTAAGTCTAAAGGTATAGTCTTCAGAGTTAAGTCTTAGGGTAATGTTTTAGTGTTAAGGCCTAGGGTTAAATCTTAGAGTTAAGACTTTAGACTAAGTTATAAGGTTAAGTCTTAAGGTTGAGTCTTAGGGCTAAGTCTCAGGGTTAAGACTTCAGGTTAAGTCTTTAGGTTAAAGTCTTAAGGTTGAGAATTACGGTTAAGACTTGGGTTAAGTCTTAGAGTTATGTCTTAAGTTTAAGTCTTAAGGTTAAGTCTTAGGGTTAAGTCTTAGAGTTAAGTCTTAAGGTTGAGTCTTAGGGTTAAGACTTTTGGTTAAGTCTTAAGGTTGAGTCTTAGTGTTAAGTCTTAGAGTTAAGTTTTAAGGTTATTTCCAAAGGTTGAGTCATAGGGGTAAGCCTTAGGGTTAAGTCTTAGGGTCAGGTCTTTAGGTTAAGTCTTAAGTCTAAAGGATTAACTCTTTAGAGTATAACTATTAGGGTTAAGTTTTAGGGTCAAGTCTTAGGGTTAAGGCGTAGGGTTAAATCTTAGAGTTAAGTCTTTAGGTTAAGTGGTAAGGTGAAGTCTTTAAGGTTGAGTCTTAGGGTTAAGTCTTAGAGTTAAGTCTTAAAGGTTAAGTCTAAAGGTTCAGTCGTAAGGTTGAGTCTTAGTGTTAAATCTAAGGGTTAAGTCTTGTAGTTAATTCTTAGGATTAAGTTTTAGTTATAAGTCTTAGGGTTAAGTATAAGGGTTAAGTCTTAGGGTTAAGTCTTCAGTTTAACTCTAAAGTGTTAAGTCTTTAGTATTCTTAGGGTTAAGTTTTAATATTGTATCTTAAGGATGAGTCATAGGGTTAAGTCTTAAGGTTAAGTCTAAAGGTATAGTCTTTAGAGTTAAGTCATAGGGATAAGTCTTAGGGTTAAGACCTAGGGTTGAATCTTAGAGTTAAGTCTTTAAGCAAAGTTATAAAGTTAAGTCTTAAGGTTGATTCCTAGGGTTAAGTCTTAGGGATAAGATTTAGGGGTAAGTGTTAGCGTTAAGTCTTTAGATTAAAATCTTAAGGTTGAGAATTACAGTAAAGACTTAGCGTTAACTCTTACAGTTATGTCTTAAGGTTGAGTTTTAGAGTTAAGTCTTAAGGTTAAGTCTTTATGTTGAGTCTTAGGGTTAAGTCTTAAGGGCAGGTCTTTAGGTTAAGTCTTAAGGGTTACGTCTTTAGAGTATAATTATTAGGGTTAAGATTTAGGGTTAAGTCTTTAGGTTAAGTTATAAGATTAAGTCTTAAGGTTGAGTCTTAGGGTTAAGTCTTAGAGTTAAGTCTTAAGGTTGAGTCTTAGGGTTAAGTCTTTATGTTAAGTTCTAAAGGTTCAGTGTTAGAGTTAAGCATTAGGGTTAAGTTATAGGGTTAAGTCTTAGGATTAAGGCCTAGGGTTAAATCTTAGAGTTAAGTCTTTAGGCTAAGTTATAAGGTTAAGTCTTAAGGCTGAGCCTTAGGGTTAACTCTCAGGGTTAGGTCTTTAGGATAAGTCTTAAGGTTAAGTTTACAGGGTTAAGTCTTTGGAGTTAAGTCTTAGGGCTAAGTCTTTAGGTTAAGTCTTAGGGTTAAGTCTAGTTTAAGTTTTAAGGTTAAGTTCTAAAGGTTCAGTGTTAGAGTTAAGCATTAGGGTTAAGTTATAGGGTTTAGTCTTAGGGTTAAGTCTTAGGGTTAAGTCTTAAGGTTAAGTCTTAATTTTGAGTCAGGGTTAAGTCTTAGGGTTAAGTCTTAAGGTTAAGTCTTTAGTTTGAGTCTTAGTATTAAGTGTTAAAGTTTTAAGGTTATGTCTTAATGTTGTGTCTTAGGGCTAAGACTTAGGGTTAGGTATTTAGGTTAAATATTAAGTTAAAGTGTAAAGGGTTAAGTCTTTAAAGTATAATTATCAGGGTTAAGTCTTACGCT
The DNA here is from genome assembly GCF_017639655.2 of Falco naumanni. Taxonomy (NCBI): domain Eukaryota; kingdom Metazoa; phylum Chordata; class Aves; order Falconiformes; family Falconidae; genus Falco; species Falco naumanni. The sequence goes on along the minus strand of NW_024427319.1, from coordinate 36,434 downwards.
TAAGTCTTAGGGTTAAGTCTCAAAGTTGAGTCTTAGTTAAGTCTAAAGGTGCAGTCTTAGGGTTAAAGGCCTAGGGTTAAATCTTAGAGTTAAGTATTTAGGCTAAGTATAAGGTAAAGTCTTAAGGCTGAGTCTTAGGGTTAACTCTCAGGGTTAAGTCTTAAGGTTAAGACATAAAGTTGAGTCTTGGGGTTAAGTCTTAGAGTTAAGTCTTAAGGTTAAGTCTTAAGGTTGAGTATTATGGTAAAGTCTTAAGGTTAGGTCTTTAGGTTAAGTCTTAAGGTTAAGTCTACAGGGTTAAGTCTTAGTGTTAAGTCTCAAGGTTAAGTCTTAGGGTTAAGTGTTAAGGTTGAGTCTTAGGGTTATATCTTAGGGTTACGACTTAGGGATAGGTTTTAGGGTTATGTCTTTAGGCTAAGTCATAAGCTTTTAAGTTTGAGTCTTAGGGATAAGTCTTAGGGTTAAGTCTTAGGATTAAGTCTTTAGGTTAAACCTTAAGGTTGAGACTTAGGGTTAAGTCTTAGGTTTAAGTCTTTATGCTAAGTCTTAAGGTTAAGTCTAAAGGTTCAGTCTTTAGAGATAAGTCTTAGGGTTAAGTCTTAAGTTTAAGTCTTAGAGTTAATTTTTAAGTTTAAGTCTTAAGATTGAATCTTAGAGTTAACTCTGAAAGTTGAGTATTACGGTTAAGTCTTAGGGTTAAGTCTACAGATTAAGTGTTAAGGTTGGGTCTTAGGGTTAAATATTAGGGTTACGTCTTAGGGATAAGTTTAGGGTTAAGTCTTAAACTTAAGTGTTAAGGTTGAGTCTTAGGGTTAAGTCTTAAAGAGTTAAGTCTCAAGGTTAATTCTTAAGGTTGAGTCTTAGAGTTAACTTTTAAGGTTGTATCTTAATATTGAGTCTTATGATTAAGTCTTTAATGTTAACTCTCAAGGTACAGTCTTTAGAGATAAGTCTTAAGATTAAACCTTTAGGTTAGTTCTTAAGGAGAAGTCTAAGGGTTAGTTCTTTAGGTTAAGTCTAAAGGTTAGAGTCTTAAGGTTAAGTGTCTAAGGTTGAGTCTTATGATAAAGTCTTTGGGTTAAGTCTGAGGACTTAACCTTAACACTTAACCCTAAGGACTTAACCCTAAGACTGAACACTAAGACTCAACCTTAATACTTAACACTAAGACTTGACTCTCAGACTCAAGCTTAAGTCTTAACCATAAGACTTAACACTAAGACCCTATAGATTTAAACCTACAACATATCCCTAAGTCTTAACACTACGACTTAAAACTAAGTCTTAACCATAAGGCTTAACCCTAAGAAATAACACTAATACTTAACCCTAAGAATTAACCCTAAGTCTTAACTTTAAGATGTAAGCCTAAGACTTAATGCTAAGACCTAACCCTAAGACTCAACCTTGAGACTTAACCCTAAAACTTAACCCTAAGACCTAAATCTAAGACTTAAAGCTGGCTTAACACTAAGACCAAACCCTAAGAAATTACCCTAAGAATTAAGCCTAATACTTAACCCTAGAACATAATTCTAAGACTTATCCTTCAGAACTAACCCTAAGACTTAACCCTAAGACTTAACCCTAAGACTCAACCTTAAGACTTAACCTAAAGACTTAACCCTAAGACTTAACCATAAAACATAACCCTAAGATTTAACCCTAAAGACTTGACTTAACCCTAAGACTTATCCCTAAGACTTAACCATAACAGTTAACCCTAAGACTCAAATTAAAACTTAACCAAATAACCCTAAGACTTAACCCTCAGACTTAACAATGACTTAACTCTAAGACTGAACCATAAGACTCAACCTTAAGAATGAACCTTAAGATTTAACTATAGGACTTAACCCTAAGACATAACCCTAAGACTCAACCTTAAGACTTAACCCTAAGTCTTAACCTAAAGACCTATACCTAAGACTTATCTGCAAAACTCAACCTTAAGACTTAACCCTAAGACTAAACCTTGATACTTAACCCTAAGTCTTAACCTAAAGACCTATCCCTAAGACTTAACTGTAAGACTCAACCTTAAGACTTCACCTTAAGACTTAATCCTAAGACTTAAACTAAGACTTATCCCCACGACTTAATTCTAAAGACTCAACCTTAAAACTCAACCTTAGGGCTTAACCTAAAGACTTAACCCTAAGACTCAACATTACGACATAACCCTAAGACTTAAGCCTAAGCCTCAACCTTAACACTTAAACTTAAGAATTAAGCTAAGGACTTTAACAATAAGACTTAAATATAATGCTTAACTCTAACACTTAAGCTTAAGACTTAACTCTAAGACTCAACCTTCAGACTTAACCTTGAGATTTACCTAAAGACTTAACCCTAAAAATTAACCCTAAGGACTTAACCATAACACTCAACCTTCAGTCTTAACCGTAAGACTTAACCTTAAGACTCAACCTTAAACTTAACCATAGCACTCAACCTTAAGCCTTAACCTTAAGACTTAACTCTAAGGCTTAAAACTTAGAGTCAACCTTAAGTCTTAACCTTAAGATTTGACCTTAAGACTTAACCCTAAGGCTCAAGCTTAAGACTTAACATTAAGACTCAACCTTAAGATTTAACCCTAAGACTTAACTCTAAGACTGAAGCTTAAGACTTAATCCTAAAACACAATCTTAAGAATTAACTTTAAGACTTAACTCTAAAACTTAACCCTAAGAATTAACCTTAAGACTCAACCTTAAGACAACCTTAAGACTTAACCCTAAGATTTAACCTTAAGACTTAACCCTAAGTCATAACCCAAATACTTAACCCTAAAGACTCAACTCTAAGATTGAACATTGAGACTTAACCTAAAGACTTAATTGTAGAGTCTTAACCCTAAGACTTATCCCTAAGGCTTAACCCTAAGACTTAACTCTAAGGCTCATCCTTATTCTTAACCCGAAGACTCAACCTTATGACTTGACCTTAAGACTGAACCTAAAGACTTGATCCTAAGACTTAACCCTAAGACATAACATCTAGACATAACCATTAGTCTTAAGCTAAAGACCTAACCCTAAGACTTGACCCTAGGACTTAAAACCCTAAGGCTCAACCTTAATCCTTAACCTATAAGAATTAACTATATGATTTAACACAAAGACTTAACTCTAAGACTGAACCTTAAACCTAACCTTAATACCTAGCTCTAAGACTTAACCATAAGACTTATTCCTAAAACTCTAAGCCTAACACTCAACATTTGGACTTAACCTAAAGACCTAACCTTGAGACTTAACCCTAAAACTTAACCTAAGACTTAATCCAAAAACTTAACAGTAATACATAACCCGAAGACTTAACCCTAAGACATAACCATAAGTCTTAAGACTGAACCTTAAAACTTAACCTTAGGACTTAACCTAAAGTCTTAACCCTAAGACTTAACCCTAAGACTCAACCTTAAGACTTAACCTTAAGACTTTACCTAAAGACTTAACCCTAATACTTTACTGTAAGACCTATCTCTATAGATTTAACCCAAAGCCTTAACTCTAAGACTCAGACTTGAGACTTAACCCATAGACTGAACCTTAAGACTTAACCTAAAGACTTGACCCTAAGACATAACCCTAAGACTTAACATCTAGACTTAACCATTATTTTAAGGTAAGGTCCTAACCCTAAGACTTAACCCAAAGTTTAACCACAAGACTTAACCTTAAGACTTAACCTTAAGACTTACTCTAATTCTTAAACCATACACTTAACCTTAAGGCTTAACGCTAAGACTTAACACTGAGACTTAAGCCTAAGATTCAACTTCAAGACTTATCCCTAAGACTTAACCCTAAGGCTCAAGCTTAAGACTTAACCCTAAGACTCAAGCTTAAGACTTAACCCTAAGACTCAGCCTGAAAAATTAACCTTAAAACTTAACTCTAAGACTTAATCCTAAGGCTAAAACTTTTAACCTAACCTTAATACTTACCCTAAAACTTAATCCTAGGACTTTAACCCTGAGACTGAACGATAAGACTTAACTGTAAGACAAAACATGGAAGCTTAACCCTTTCTTAACCTTAAGACTTAACCCTAACACTCAACTTTAACCCTTAACCCTAAGATTTATCTCTAAGTCTTAACCCTAAGACTCAACTTTAAGACTTAACCTTAAGACTCAACATTTAGACTTAACCTTAATACTTAAATGCAAAACTTAACCATAAGAATTAACCCTGATACTTAACCTTAAGAATTAACCCTAAAACTTAACATTAAGGCTTTAAGCAAAGTCTTAAACTAAAGGCCTAACCCTAGCGACGTAACCTTAAGACTCAACCTCATTACTTAACCTTAAATCTTATCTCTAAGATTTAATGCTAAGACTTAAATATAAGACTTAACCTGAAGACTTTAAGACTTACCCCTATGACTTATCCCAAAGTTTTAACCCTAAGACTCAACCTTTAGACTTAACCTTAAGACTGAACCTAAAGACTTAACCCTAAGACTTATCCCTAAGACTTCACAGTAAGACTCAAACTTAAGACTTAACCTTTAGACTTAACTTGAAGATTTAACCTTAAGTCATAACCTTAAGACTTACACCTAAGACTTAACGCTAAGACTTAACCCTAAGGCTTAACTCTGACAGTTAGACTCAACCGTAAGACTTAACCCTAAAACATAATCCTAAGACTTAACTCTAAGACTTAACCCTAAGTCTTACCCCTAAGACTTAACCCAGACAGTTAACCCTATAGAATCAACCGTAAGACTTAACCCTAAGACTTAACTCTATAGACTGAACTTTAAGTCTTACCCCTAGGACTCAACCTTAAGAATTAACCTTAACCCTAAGACTTAAAACTAATTCTAACCCTAAGACTCAACCTTAAAAGACTCAACCTTAAGACTTAACCCTAAGACTCAACCTTATGAATTAACCTCTAGACTTAACTCTAAGTCTTAATCTAAAGACCTATCCCTAAGACTTAACTGTAAGACTCCACCTTAAGACATAACCCTAAGACTCAACCATAAGAGTTAACCTTAAGATTTAACCTAAAGACTTAATGCTAAAACTTAACCCTAGGATTTAACCTTAAAGACTTGACCCTAAGACTTAAACCTAAGACTTAACATTGAGACATAACCATTAGCCTTAACCTACAGACATAACCGTAAGACTTAACTCTAAGACTGAACCTTAAAACTTAACATTAGGACTTAACCTAAAGACTTAACCCTAATATTTAACCTTAAGTCTTAACTCTAAGACTTAACATTAAGACTTAACCCTAAAACATAACACTAAGACTTAACTCTAAGACTTAACCTGAAGACTCAACCTTTAGACTTAACTTTAATACTTAACCTAAAGACTTAACCCTACGACTTAACCTTAAGAATTTACTCTAAGACTCAACCCTAAGACTTATCCCGAAGACTTAACCATAAGACTCAACTTTAGACTCAACCTTAAGACTGAACCTATGGACTTAACCCTAAAACTTACACCTAAGACTTAAACCTGACAGTTAACCCTAAGACTGAACCTTAATTCTTAACCCTAAGACTCAACCTTAAGACTTAACCTTAACACTTTACCCTAAGACTTAATCTTGATACTTAAACCTAAGTCTTAACCCAAATACTTAAACCTAAGACTCGACCCTAAGGGTTATCATTGAGACTTAACCTAAAGACTTACCCCTAGTTATTTAACCCTAAGACTTATCCCTGATCCTTAACACTAAGACTTAACTCTAAGGCTCAACCTTAAGGCTTAATCCTAAGGCTCAACCTTAAGACTTAAACTAAGGACTTAACCCTAAAGACTCAACTCTAAGATTTAACATTGAGACTTAATCTAAAGACTTAATTGTAGAGACTTAACGCTAAGACTTATCTCTAAGGCTTAACCCTAAGACTTTAAGGCTCATCCTTAAGACTTAACCCTAAGACTCAACCTTATGACTTGACCTTAAGACTGAACCTAAAGACTTGACCCTAAGACTTAACATTTAGACGTAACCATTAGTCTTAACCTAAAGACCTAACCCTAAGAACTGACCCTAGGACTTAACCTTAAAGCTCAACCTTAAGCCTTAACCTATAAGAATTAACTATAAGACTTAACCCAAAGACTTAACTCTAAGACTGAACCTTAAACCTAACCTTAATACTTAGCTCTAAGACTTAACCATAAGACTTATTCCTAAAACTCTTAAGTGACGTACGGAATTAGACTCTATAACTCGAAAGTTATAAAGTAGGTATGTTTATTGCGTGCAGATGCATGGGGGATGGCTCCACCACAAGCGTGCATGCCCGAAGTGATGAACCATCTCACATTTATACAATAAAACAAATGAATATTCAATTAACACCTATACATATTTGTTACCTAAACCCACCTACTCTTGCTTCGTATGTTAATTAGCTTATCAGTCCTTTGCAGGCAATGTGGTGGTCTTGCAGGTTTGTAGGTGATTCATGTCCTTGTGACCATCTGATCTTCTCCAGCAAGAAGACTTAGCACTCCCTCCCTCTAGATAGCATTGGAATATCTCTCATCCTTTTCTCATTCTTTTTTAAAATAGCCCCTTTTGTTAGAGGAAGAGGGGCAGGCGTCTCCTCAAAACTGTAGGCGTCTCCTCAAGGCTGTGTACCTATGTGACCAGACACCGCACCCATGGCTAATCACCATACCCACATTCCTTGAGCAGACATATACAATCACAATCGATGTCCATTGTCCCCATTTCACACTATTTCTCCATATCAATCCCCCCTTTTCTATCAAACTAAGTAAATTCTTTTACTTAAGCAGTCGTCCGGAATGATATAAAGCATCATACATAAGTGTTACCCTTTTAAACATTCTCCAAACCCACAAATATAACATAATGGTTAGTATTAAGGAAATTCCTCAACTGATCAATAAGATCACAATGGGGTGTACCATAGTGTTAAGAATTCCTGTTGCAGGTGACCAGCCAAAGAGAGTATCCCACCAATTATGGTTTCCATCCTGTTCTACCTTTTTTAAAACTTTCTTGATCCCATCTACATCATGATGGATCATAAGAAGAGTTTTGTGTCCCTTTTCTTTGGTTTCTTCCAGTATACGTTGTAAATCTGCATGTTTTAATAGTTCTTTTATACTACTTATATTTAGTCCTAAGGGGGTAGGAATTATCATCTGTGATAGGGTAAAGTTAGATTTTAAGAATTGATGAGACACTACTGGGGCTGAGTAACTAAAATCGCATCCTGTGATAGTAGTAATATTACAGGTACAGTAATTTGAATATTGTGCAGTCTCCTTTACCTCCCCATCTACGGTTATTGTGTTACACTTAGTTCTCAAACACGCACATCCCTTCCCTGCATATATAATTACTGTTTTCAAGTTTGCATTTGGTCGGGCCTCGAAATGACATATTTTCTGATCTGTATCTAAACAAGTATCCTGAGCCATTATAGTATTGCTTTCACAGAGGAAGCCCTGCTGCTCTCGCGTAATACAAGATTCTAAATCTACTGTTTGCCACTTGTTGCCTGTCTTTCTGGCCTATGTTCTATGTTCAAAAGGATATTTTCCTAGGCATATTATAAAGATGGGCTCGGTTAAGGTAAAATTGTGCCAACATTCCCGTGAATTAAAGCACATGGTTGTATTTAGAAGGGTAAATTCCTTATCTACCTTTCTGACATTAATCAGGGTGTCTCCCGAAATCTTGGTGTTATCCTTTTCATTATATGTTTGACACCCTACTTTTATCTATCTCCTAATCTTCCCCATAATCGGTCGAATTTGTGTACATCCTCCCGGTCCCATTGATTCCTTTGGTACACCTCATTTTCAGAATAAACCACCATAGCTAGTTTTGTCTTTGAGTCCACCTTTCCCATTATTCCAGTGTGTTTTTTCTGGGCATGATTCCAAGGCCAGTTATCAGCTCTTGGTTGTAGGCAAAAGAGAGGGTACAAAAACCACAAATGGTTTAAACCCACTATTGATCATTTTAAGAATCTAAACATTCCTCATATATACATATAAAATCTGTTTTGATCAAAAATATCTTTGTTTGAGTTGGGGCTTACTGATAACAAGTTGGGCAAGAGTGGCCACTGGCTCAGTCCCAGACTCTTTTGTTCTATATTGTTTGTTGTGGTGCCCTTCCCATATGGTGGATTCACAACCGCTCAGGTTCACTTACTTGCCACCCACATTGTTCCCATTTGTCCGAGTAAATTTGAGTTTCAGTTCTTTTTTATCTGGGGTTACTTTCCACGAAGTTGCAGGGGCTTTCTTAATCCGGGTATGGTGAATCCAAGAATTCTGTCCCTCAACCTTGATTGCAGTGTAGGTGGTGAGTAGGACTTGAAAAGGTCCGGTCCACTGTGGTTCCAGGGTTTTATCTGTAAAACACTTAACGTATACATAGTCCCCTGGTTGTATATCGTGAACAGGTCCATCCAGACCCCTACTGCGTGTTCCCATCACATGCTTCTCAATTCTTATTAATTGTTTGTTTAGTGCCACCATATAGGAAGTCATTGCTTCTTCACCAATCTGTGAAGACGTCCCCTTTTGTACCCCATAGGGTCGTCCATATAAAATTTCAAATAGGCTAAGCCCCTCTTTTGCTCTTGGTCTAGTTCGAATTTATGTAAGAGCTAATGGCAAAGACTGGGGCCAAGTTAGATTTGTTTCTTGACCTAACTTGACAATCTGTTGTTTGATTAGATGATTCGTCTTTTCCACCTGGCCACTCGATTGTGGTCGGTATGGGGTATGTAATTGCCAATCTATTCCTAGATGGTGGCTGATCTGTTGTACTATTCTGGACACAAAATGTGGTCCTCTATCCAAGGACATTACCGCTGGGACTCCAAACCTAGGTATTATCTCTTGGAGTAGTATTTTGGTCACTTCCCGGGCTTTAGCAGTTCTGCATGGGAAGGCTTCTGGCCAACCTGAAAAGGTATCTGTTAGTACCAATAAATATCGATACCCCCCTTTTCAAGGAAGTTCTGAGAAATCGATCTGCCAATGTTGCCCTGGAACATTTCCTCTACTAATGTTCCCTAGTTTTATTTTATTTGCTTTATTGGGATTATTGTGTAAACACATTTCACATTGCTGAGTCACCTGTTTTATTACAGTATACAAGTTTTGCCCTATCAATTTCTGATTTAGACTTTTATATAAAGCATCAGCTCCCCAATGCGTCTTATTAATAACAGGGCTGTGATCCATATTAAATCGGATGGTACCACTATATGACCATCCCTTAAATAAGTCCACTTACTTAGTTTTATTTTATCATTCATGTCCTGAATTACCTTGAAGTTTTCTTTAGAATAGTTTGGCTCTTGATCTATACTTACAGTTTGGATTTTATCATCTGGTATTAAGGATAATTCCTCCTTTCCTACCTCCTCTGTTACTCGTCTGGCCTCATGGTCGGCCAGGCGGTTTCCAGTTTCCAAATCAGTGCCTCAGAGTGGGCCATTCCTCACATCAAGGTCTGGCATGGCATATGTTCCCACCGCTCAACGCCTACTGGGTTGCAGCCAACAGCGGAGCTCAAGATTCTTCTTGGTGGCAAACACAGAGGCCAACCCAGTCTTGCCCTTGACTATGGTAGGAGGCACCTGACCAACCTTATTCCTTGTACTTCGTTGTCAATGCAGAGTTTCATCTGCGCATCCCATAACAAGTCGCTGCCGTGGCAAAACACACAGATTTACATTAGTAGAACTACTACAGAGTGTATTTTATTTCAGGTTTTCTGCCAATATCCCCACAGCCTTGCTGACCAAGGGATATTGTTTTTATCTGAACTGGGCAAGCCTCCCCCTTATCATTTTTACTGTAACAGGTAAAGCATTTTTCACCTTTTATTTTCGGATACACCTGGTTAAAAAATTATTTTACTTCAGGGAGGTCCTCTTTTCCTCTTTTCTGTTGAATTCAAGATAAGCTCAATATTTCAATTACTTGATCATATTTAACTTTTAGTTTCATTTTTCCTTCTTTAAACGTCTAGATGTTCTAATAAATCTCATCCCAACAAAGATTTTGGTGAATTTGGCATTCTTATTTGATTTTTTAGTTTGTACTTTAAAGGTTTCAGGATGTTTTCCTGGTGGCCAGCAGCTCCCACAATTGTAGCAATTTTTTTATTATTATTATTTTTTTACTGAAGTTTAACAAATAAGTTGGTTTTGTATTCACTAAAATTCCACCTCAGACCCACTGCCTGCCCTAGAGGGGCCGTTACCGGTCCTGTTGTGCTGCAAATGCTGCAGCAATTGGGCTGACATTGTCAGGTCCTTCTGCTCAATCGTCAGCAACAGCAACCCCCTCCTCCTCACCATCAGAAGGGTTCGGGGCAGGAGATGCTCTTCCTGCACTGCAGGTTACACAAGCCTGCCTCTGCAACAGCAGTTCTGTTTTAACTCTTTCTTACCCTGAATGCAAATCTGCTACTTGTTGCTCTAAGTCTGTGTTATTACATATCAGCCTTCGCAGGCAAATAGCAAACACCCTGCCATGCATCCAGCATGATTCAGTCGCACCTTCGAGGGGGTACGGGGGTTTGTACAAACTCACTCCAATACTTTAACACTTTCACAAGGTCTTTGATTCTCCACACACACACACACCTGCCTCAGGTTTTACATACATCAGTACAAGTTTTTATCTTACAACGTGTTTCATTCTGGTTGCTCCACAGAAGGAACCGCAACTTGAGCTTTTAAACACAAAAATTTCAACAAGAACATCTTTCTAGTTTAGGTCTCAGTTGTTCTTTTTTTTTTTTTCTATCCTTTTCTAGAGCCATAATCAAAGATCAGGTGATGTTAATCCCGCACTCTCTCTAGTGTTAGTACCATAGGATCCCGAGGGGGTACTAATCCACAGTCCTTTTGCCACTCAGGTTTGTCCTGGAGGACGAAGAACATGTCTGTATACGATACTTCGTCCCATTTTCCCTCTCTCCTCAGAAACAACATTAATTGCAGGAGAGTGTTATAATCTAACGTTCCTCCCTCCTGAGGCCATTTCGCATCACTCCCCAATTTATACAAAGGCCACCACTGATTACAATATTTAATCCATTTCCTTCTATTTTCGGTACCACCATGTCCTACGATATCACTCCAATGTTTTAATATACAACCCAAGGGCGATTTTTCACAGGGCTTACTCCTTCCATTTCCCATTTTGCAATTTTAATTACTTTGTTTTTCTCCGGCCGCCTTAGCCACCCAAGGTCGGAAACACGGATAGAGCTCCTTACTTGTTTTGCACTCAAACGCGCGTCTCAAGCACTCTTGCACTCACACTCAGTCAAAATAATTAAGCTATACACGGAAAATCAAAATGCGCATCTCAATCACACCATTCACACTCTCCGGGCAGCCCTCAGTCACACAAGTTATACGGTATCGTGCACTTATGTACAACTTTTAGGAACACTGACAGTTCACAAAGCATGCATTTCAATGAACAATTGCCAACAAACAAAAAAACAATTTTTCCTGGTCTTAAGCAGAGTGTTAAGTTTTCCGCTATTTGCCTAGAATTACCAGAATATTATTATTTTTCAACATACATTTCATAACTCCAAGTTTTGAACATGTAACAAGACAACACATAGAACAAACAAGACACAGAGCGCTATTTCAGTTGTTACATTCTAGGAATTCCCCAATTCTTAAGACAACTTAAAGGAAGTTTTTAACTTCCTTTTTCCTACGCAAAAGTTTCCCTTTTACTTTTGTTGTGAGCTCCCTCTTGTTCCCGTGAGATTCCGCCTTATTCCGTCCCGCCCCCCGCTTTCTGTCACGAGGCCTCCGGGCTTTTAGGAATGGCAGTAACTTCGGGTTTGCTCGATCTGCCCTCAAGATCGCTAGCGGCCACCCCTTGGTCAGCAAACCCCCTCCCAAGGTACCTTTCCTCCTGGGGACTACGCTGCGCGCCGGACGTCTCCGTGCGTCTCACCAGCCGCCCCGTCACTAAACATACCGTTTTATCCGTGGATCCAGGGGTTTCTCTTCTGCTCCCGGGTGAACAGCTGAGAAGAGGAGGCTCCTCTGAGGAAATCTCCCGGGGCGCGCCTAGGAGCGTCCGCTCCGCAGCTGGTCCCTCAGCCGAGCAGAAATCCTCCTGGCTGGCTCGCCAAAACTGACGTGCGGAATTAGACTCTATAACTCGAAAGTTATAAAGTAGGTATGTTTATTGCGCGCAGATGCACGGGGGATCGCTCCTCCACAAGCGTGCATACCCGAAGTGACAAACCATCCCACATTTATACAATAAAACAAATGAATATTCAATTAACGCCTATACATATTCGTTACCTAAACCCCGCTTCGTATGTTAATTAGCTTATCAGTCCGTTTCCTGGAATGTGGTGGTCTTGCAGGTTTGTAGGTGATTCATGTTCTTGTGACCATCCAATCTTCTCCAGCAAGGAGACTTAGCACTCCCTCCCTCTAGATAGCATTTGAATGTCTCTCATCTTTTCTCATTCTCTTTTAAATAGCCCCTTTGTTAGAGAAAGAAGGGCAGGCGTCTCCCGTCTCCCCTTTGTTAGAGGAAGAGGGGCAGGCGTCTCCTCAAAACTGTAGTTGTCTCCTCAGAGCTGTGTGCCTATGTGACCAGACACTGCACCCATGACTAGTCACCATACCCACATTCCTGAGCAGACATATACAATCACAATCGATGTCCATTGTCCCCATTTCACACTATTTCTCCATATCATAGTCATAGAGCAAACACCCTAAAAATCATTATTCTTGTTGAAGTTTTATAAGAAATGTATATATATATATATATATATATAAAAATATAAAGAAATATTTAAAGAACTGTATAGATCTGTGCTAGAAAACCTAGGACATCTACTTACAGGTAGTACAGTAGAACTCTTTCTTAGTGATTCAAAACAATCCATCCAAAACACAAGTTGAGGAAAAAATTGTGTTGTTTTTGACTCAGTTACTGTACTCTGTCAGCAGCACATTGCTGGAGATAGAAGAATTAATGCCTTCTGGAAGCGTACAGTGTCCAAAAGAAACGCAAACCCAGCATCACTAAATTTGCACCCCAATCTAGAATGTTAACTGTGTCCTCAGCAGCATCAAAACAGGTTTGCAAATGCATGAAATTTATAACTATTGCATGTATTGTTGCGATGACATAACAAAAATAAAAGGCATACCCAGTGACTAATGTTCACTCTGATTGAATACTTATTTCCATTGAATTTTAAACTCGCTGGGGTAAAAACTTGGGAAAACAACTTCTTTCTGTAAAGGATCCCTTTAGCATGTGCTGTGACTGACGTGCAGAATTAGACTCTATAACTCGAAAGTTATAAAGTAGGTATGTTTATTGCGCGCAGATGCACGGGGGATCGCTCCTCCACAAGCGTGCATACCCGAAGTGACAAACCATCCCACATTTATACAATGAAACAAATGAATATTCAATTAACGCCTATACATATTCGTTACCTAAACCCCGCTTCGTATGTTAATTAGCTTATCAGTCCGTTTCCTGGAATGTGGTGGTCTTGCAGGTTTGTAGGTGATTCATGTTCTTGTGACCATCCCATCTTCTCCGGCAAGGAAACTTAGCACTCCCTCCCTCTAGATAGCATTTGAATGTCTCTCATCTTCTCTCATTCTCTTTTAAATAGCCCCTTTGTTAGAGGAAGAGGGGCAGGCGTCTCCTCAAAAACTGTAGTTGTCTCCTCAGAGCTGTGTGCCTATGTGACCAGACACTGCACCCATGACTAGTCACCATACCCACATTTCTGAGTAGACATATACAATCACAGTCGGTGTTAAGCGTCCCCATTTCACACTATTTCTCCATATCAGTGACCACTCCTTAAATGGTTTTCAGTTCATTGGTCCCCCTAAACAGTTCTCCAGTTCAGCTCATTCTATTATGCACGTGTGAAATAGGTTTTCTTCCTAGCCTGAAGTTTTTTTTTAACCTAAATGTAGATAGCTTAAATTGATATCACCTAGGCTCTTTTACCTTTATGCTACTCTGTTCCAATAGCCATGATGTTTTGTTTGCCTGTCAGATGGGCGAAGTGTGTGGTTGCAGAATAGTAGTGCTTTTTTGTCTGTGGGGCACGAAAACAAGGGCGTATTGGAACCCTGCTGTTACAGGTCTGAACATTAAAGCTTGATCTGTTCAGGCATTCCTGCTTGGCAGCATTTAATCCTGGCACAGAAAGGCAATTCTGAAGTCCCTGCGTAGGTGATAGTTCAGTTCAGTAGCTTAGCAGCAGGCTACTTCTAGATCTAACAAAAAAGAGTGAACAGAATAGTGATTTGAATTTGAAAAAAAAAAAAGGGGCGGACACGACACACCAGAATACAGTAATATTATCCGGAAATCCTGTGTCTTTGCATCTCACGTACATTCTCATTGTTTCTTCACTCCTTTCCTGTTTGCACAGGTGAAATGGATCAGCACTTCATCTGGCAAGTTGTTTTTCTTCCCTTCCTCCTGAAGGGGAGGCAACTCCCTGCTACTCTTGGACTTCTTTGTTTCAGCAACACCTTGATGGAGCGGATAGAGATAAGGAGCATTAGATGCGGGAGCTGGAGCAGTATCAGAAGACTGAAGCCTATAAATCTTTAGCAGGAAAGCACAAGACAGACAAAAAGGCAAATCACACAGACAAGGTATTGAATGGGACAAAAATATGTGCCTGGAACAACACAAGATTCCCAGCTGGTTGTGCAGACTGACGCTCGTTTACAGCCTTTGATGTAAAGGCTTGTTAAAACGTGGATGCTCATCTCAGGGAGCTCATCTGTGGACATGAAACAGAACATTTTTCTTCCTGCAGATCCAGGTTTCATAAACGTGACATATAGCAATATACACTAGAAACAGCAATTGTCATCAGCAGTGACCAAACCATTGTTAATTGTTCTCCATTGTTCTGGTATTGCTTGTTAAAGAAGATGTGTTTTGAATTCAGAAATTTAAAGTGCTAAAGCAGCTAAGTGGCAGAACCAGGCCTCGTCCCCAGTACAGCCCTAATCCAAGGCTGGTTTAACACCCAGTCCAGTTAATCAGTGGGAGAACAGAGAAACAACAGATGATCAACTTGTGCACACAGGTGCTTGCAGAAACACAGGTGTTTCTAGAGAAATCAGTATATGTGAATAGAAATTGCTTGTTCAAAGACTTAAGTGTGCTTGAAGGAGTGTGTGAGTTAAAGCTGGCAGAGATCACGATCCGAGGAGGAGCCTGGAACCGAGGCAGAGACTGGAACCGAATAGATCAATCAGCTGGGACAGGGTCAGGTGATGGATTTGCAGAACTGACAAGACCAAAGGAAACTTCTAAAAACTTCGGACGTTGACTAATGATTTGGTAAGTGTATATACGCCGTGCTGTATCCCTTTGCTCTCTGCCACTCGCTGGGGCGGTGGCCTAGCTCTGAGTTGTGATTAAAGCAAACAAATTATAACAAAGTTGTGATTATACCAAACCAATGCTGCCAGCAACTAGGTGAGATCGCCTGATGAGACTTGGACATGGGTAATTCCAGACACAGACCTGAAAGTGCTCTTGCGTTTAAATTTTAAAAATTGCATACTGGTGAGGAAGGTAATGAATTCGGTAAGAATGGAAAATACACCCAGCATTGAAAAGGAGGCACCCCTTGCTGAGTTTTTAGAGAATTGGGAAAAGATATCCCTGGCACAGGCTTTGCTGAAATGAAAATTCATTATTTTGTGCCAGGAGGAATGGCCATTCCTGACTCATACTAGAGGAGGACCCATGGATGTGTGGCCTCCTAGAGGAACTTCTAAGCCTCATAAACAAAAACTTTGAGAATAATTTTAGAAGATTTTGGCAGCCAGGATATTGATTATTGGTATATATGGTATAATTGGGCACAGCAAAGATGTAAATCACCTAGAAGAAGGGTCCTAGCTAATGCAACTGCAAATTTATTTTTTTTTATTTGTTAGTTGTTTAACGTATTCTCACCCTCACATACCCTTCCCCTGAGTTGTTTGCCTCAGTATCATGTTTGGAGAGATTCTGTGGATTAGTTAATAAATGTTAACTAGTTATTTTGCCCCTTCCAAATCTTTCATCTTTGTGCATTATGTGCCCAAAATGTGGGTGAAAGGACAGGATAGAGGCTTTTCTATTCTAATGTACTTTATAGGCTTTCTTTCCAACTAATCACCACCAACAGAGAGAGGAACAAACTCCAAAGCAGGGAACATCTTGAGATTTGCCTGTGGCACACTGTGAGCTCACAGGAATAACTTAATCGCCACTCATCCTCTTGGCTTCACACTACTACTATAGCAATCTCTGGACAACACTCTTTTCTTATGGTACATACGCACAACTGTTCCAGTGCTTCTCATCTCTCCCCAGATCAGCATGTCCCTGACATCAAGTTAGTTTCAGTTTCCCTTCTGGAATTTGACTACTATTAATTAAACAAGGACCTCACAGATAAAGACAAACTACAAGAAGGAGTGTCAAATGCATCTATCAAAAAAAAAAACCCCAAGCCACTTTCTTGTAGAACTTTAGTCCCTTCATTTTTTAGTCACCAGGAATCAGTGTGGGATGGCACACAACGTATAGTCTAAAGCAGTAAGCATAATGCCTTCAAAGACACCATGTACTCCCAGAGGAGCACAATGTCACTTTCCTGACTCACAAGGGAGAAAATTAATTGTGGCAGCTGAACATCCAGCCTTCAGAAAAAGACGGAATGCAGCACCAGCCTGCGGACGGGGCTGGCTGACCGGTGGGACGCGTGCTGCTCTCTGTACACGAGAACAGCCAGCTCTCCCCAGCCAGCTGCGTGCAGCTGTGCAACACTGGAGAAAACCAGAAGCACTCCAGAGATGAAAACAGCAAATGGATGAAAATTTGTGATCCTATCCCAAAAAATCTGAGTAGGTAAGGCATACTTCAAGGACAAAACTCCATGCTTTTGCTTCGTTGAGAACTCTGTTACTTCATCTTCCCTCCTCAGGCTTCTGCTCAGCGTTTCCAGCAGGATCAGAGGGCTCATTCTGCAGCTGCCGAACCTGGGACAACTCCTCCGCCCAACGTGGGTTATTCACTGACTGTCAAGTTCCACCACCGAACGAGCTCGTCTGAAAAAGCCCGAACAGCAAAACCCTTGAACCGTCGATGCCCTGCCTGGCAGCCACCCTGACAGCGGCAGCTGCATTTTACCCGAAAAAAGCCTCCTGCAGCATGTGCGCTCCCGTGAGGGGCCCGTTCTCTCTAATCCCCCCCGGAGCAGTTTCCCCCGTGCCCGGCCGACCCCCCCCCTGCCGCGGGGGCTCCGCAGGCGCCGCTCCCTGCCCGCACCGGGGCTACCGGCACCCGCGCCAAGGCAGCGCCCGGCGCACCGGGCCCGGCTGAGCCGTCACGGCAGGGCCGGGGGCGGGGGGGCTGCGGCCCGGCTGCGGGGGAGGGGCTGGGGCGGGGGGCAGCTGCGCGGGGCGAGCGGGGCCGCGGCAGGCTCGGGGGGGGCTCTGGGGAGGCGCCAGCCGCCGCCCCCCCGGCTCTCGGGACCCCCCGGGCCGCCCCCCCGGGGGCGCGGCGGAAGGAGCCCCCCCTCGGGCCCGCTCGCCCCCCCCCCGCCGGGCTCGCCCCCCGCAGCAAAGCGCCCCCCGCGCCGCGCCGGCAGCCCGGGCCCCGCCGCTCCGGCCCGCAGCGCCGCCAGCCCCCGGCACGGCCCGGGCAGCGCGGCCGCAGCCGAGTGCCGGCAGCCGGCACCGCCCGGCGCTCCCGGCACAGCGCGGCCGCCCCCCGGCAGCGCAGCCCCCGGCCCCCCGCGCAGCCCCCGCGCCCCCCAGCGCGGCTCCGGCCCCGCTCCCCGCCCCGGCCCGGGCCCCGCCGCCCCCCGGCGCTCTCCCCCCGCGCCCGCCGCTCGCCGCCCCGGCCCCCCGCTCACCTGCCCCGGCGCGGCCGCGGCCCGGCGGCGCTCAGCGGCCGCTCCGCTCCCCGCCCCGGCCCCGCCGCCGGCAGCCGCCCCGCTGCCCGCCCCGGGGTCCCCCCGGCCCGGCCCTCAGCCGGAGCCCCGCGGGGAAAGGGGCCCTGGCCCGACCCCTCCCCCGGGCTCCCTCGCAGCCCCTCGCCCGGCGCCGGGGGGGCGGCGGGGGGTTACTCGGGGCACGGGGAGCGAGCCCCGGGAGCGAGCCCGCTGCGGGGCTGGGGGCCCCCGCGCCCCCCCCTGCCCCGGGACGCCTCGGCCGGCGTTCCCCGAGCCACGCTCGCCGTTCCGGGGGGCTCTGCGACGCTCCCCTCCGTGCCCGCGCCGGGACGGGCTCCCCAGGGCACGGACGCCCCCGGCCCCAGACCCGCCCCCCCCCTCGGCATGTGGGCACGTGAAGGAGACCCCAGCGGGGCGCGGAGGGGCTGGGGCGGGTGCGGGGCAGGGGGCAGCTGAGCTGAAGGGGGCGCTGGGCGAGCGGGGCAGCTCGGAACGCGGCGCGTCCTCTCGCAGCCCGAGCGGGCTGGACTCTGAACGCCGCTGTTACGGCTGCTCGTTGCGGGTTGGCACACGTGCCTGGCACAAAAGCAAACGCGCCGGCTGGTGCTGGAAAATGTCTCATCCCTTCCGTACCGGTTCCGCCTGGGACAGTTAATTTCCCCCCGGTAGCTGGCACAGCCCTGTGATTTGCTGTGGGTTGAGCCCCAGGCTGGTAACGCCGTTGCAGTCGGTGTGTGCTGCCCGGCAGCGCCGGGGGCTGCAGCTTCTCGCACCAGCGAGAGGGCTGGGGGCACCAGAGGCTGGGAGGGGACACGGCCGGGACAGCTGACCCACTGGCCAAAGGGCTGTGCCATACCTTATTTCATGCTCAGTGTATAAAACCGGGGAAAGCTGGCCAGGGGGCAGTGCTCGGGAGCCGGCTGGGCAGCAGTTAGTGGGAGGTGAGCAACCGCGTTGTGCATCACTTGTATACTCTAATCCTTTTCTTATTCCACTTCCTTTTCTGGCCTATTAAACTGTCTTTATCTCAACACACAGATCTGACACCAGCGACACCCTGCCACCACCACCCCAGTTCTATCCCCCAACCCGCTGGGGTGGGGTGGGAGGGGGCGTGGGGCAGGACAAAATGAGCCCAAATGCCACCTGTGTGGTATTTAGCTGCTTGCCGGGTTCAACCACAGCACCGCCCTTGCAGCACCGCTCAGGGAGATAACCCCACGAGGCCGCAGGACGAGGCTGTACCATCATCAGAATCCAGGCTTACGGATCCACCGCAACAGCCACAGCCCTTGCGCTGCTGCTGCACGTCTTGCTCGCTTGGTCAATAAAGCCAAAAGTGTAAAACTTCAAAGAGCAAAATGAAAAATAAAGAACAAATCTCGGTAATTCACTTTCTACTAAAAAGGTGTGGGTATGTTTATGTGCATCCAATAAAAATACTTACAGTGTGGAAGCGTTTGATTTTTGTTTTGCATTAATTGAACTTGCATAGCTGTGAACTGGTACTGTTAAATTATCCATCTCCAAAATACACAGTTATAATTTGACTAGGGTATTTTTTTTTGGTTACATAATTAGGAGTGACATCTGGCCAGCTGTGCTGCCCAAAAGAGATGCTACTGATCTGCCAGGGAAACGACCCATTGCAAGAAGGAGACAAACAAAGTACTTCAGAGCACTCCTTCAAAATATCGGGGAAAATCCCATAACATTCAGTTGCATCTTTTTAAACATTGATGCCAAAATGGCACAGAGTAATGGCTCAGAGACAAATTTTGTCTTTAAGCAGCAAAGGTATTTATTTTGTGCAACATTGGGGAGCTAGCCCGTTCGCACCGGACAAACTAACCCCAAAGTTTTCAGTGAAAAGTCAGGTAATTTATACAGTTTTCATGAGAGGTTACAACATCTTTACATACATACTCATTTGATTTTGACATCTAATTATTCTATTCATAATAGGTGGGATCTAGGTGGAGTAAACCTTTCAATTTTCTTTGTTCAACGATCTCTTGACTCAGGGTCTCCTTGTGTCCTTCAGGTGCCCACCTTATCTTTTCTAATTATTCAGAGTACATTCCTTTAACATGGTCAGTGGAACCTTTTCTAATTATTCAGACTACATTCCTTAACTTTAACACCGTGTGGAACGGAACAGGCCATGCCCGTCATTTGTCATTTATCTTATCTCAACACAAAGTTTTTCATCTTATCTCAACACAGAGCATCACCCAGAGCATTGTACCAAACCGATCCTGACTAATCTTTTTAAGAGCTTGCTCTGTTTCAACATTGAGAACAAATCCCTAACTGCTTAGAGACATCTAATAAATTATGTGCTTCAGCTATTGGGCAGTTGCAGTTTAAACAATGCAAGTCACTTTGTAAACTTTATGATTTGGAATGTCTTTTAAAGTTTCATTTATGATAGAAAATCAGTGAGGGAAGAGATCCTCCATTGTGTTCTACTTCTGGGTGGGGAAAAAATACTAATCAAATCCCCAGTGCTGCAATGCATAAGGCTACCAGAAAGGACAGGCAGATTCGCCAGCGCTTCTGGCTGTACTGAAGCGTGCAGAGGAGCACGTTTGTGGTACCTCGACTGCTACAAGTGAGAGCCCAAAGAGCAGCGATTTCATCAGCTTTTGGAAGATGGGCTGTGCTTGGGTCTTTGTAAAAAGATATTTTTTTATTATTTTTTTTTAAAGAGAGTGAAAAGCCTTGCTACTGCTGACTTTTACTGCCACATGTCATCTCTGAAGATCCACTCTGATGGGAGGTTCATAACATGCAACTTCTTTCAATGAGCAAAATTTCTGCCTTGGAAAACTTCTTTCCATCCAGAATAAAAAATTACACGCTGTAGGTTAGGGAAAAAGGAAATAACTGAGGCGGTAACTCACGAAAACCACATCAGGACTCACTGTCACTAGTTAAGAGGCTGCTAATGCTTCTTGGGAAAGCCTGGACCACATGTGGAAGTGATACCAGTTTGTCCCGTTTTGTCCATGTCTCTTCTTTGACCCCGACTGCTTTCAGTACGAGTGCCAGTATCACAGTAAGGTTTTTGAGTATTGCTGTAAGATATTGCCAGAGCTTATTGACTGAAAAAGCATAAAGCTTTTATCATGAAAACAAAGTCTGTTTCTTCTGAACATCTGAACTCTTACAAACAGTTTCCTTTTTTAGTACAGAACTGTTTTCAGTATCATTTAGCAGTAAGCACACAGAAACAGAAGATGATGCTTTCAGGAAGAGAAATTCAATGGAGGGAAGTAAGGTTTTGTCCTGGTTTTGTTTGGGATACAGTTAATTTTCTTCTTAGTAGCTGGTACAGTGCCGTGTTCTGGATTTAGTAGGAGAATAATGCTGATAACATGCTGGTGTTGTAGTTGTTGCTAAGTAGTGCTTACTCTAAACCATGGACTTTTCAAGTTTCCCACGCTTTGCCAGCAAGGAAGGAGGTGCACAAGAAGCTGGGAGGGAGCAGAGCAAAGGGATATCCCACACCACAGAACCACCGAACCACCCCATCATGCTCAGTATAGAAACCGGGGGGTTCACTGCTGGGGGACTGGCTGGGCATAGGTCAGCGGGTGGTGAGCAACTGTACTGTGCATCACTTGGGTTCTTTCCCCTTTGGGTTTTACTCCCTTCTCTTTTTCATTACAATCGTTATTATTATTGTATTTTATTTCAATTATTGTTCTTATCTCAACCCACAAGGTTTAACATTTTCCCGACGCTCCCCCCATGCCCACCTGGACACACACCTGGCTCATGCCCAGCTGTCACCCAGACCCCCCAGGCCCCTTCCCCCCAGGCCCTTCCCAGCCCCCTGCCCCAGCCCGCAGCACTGCGGGGGGCTGGTGTGCCCCACGGGCAGGACCCAGCGCCGAGCCTTGTTGAACCTCGTACCGCTGGCCTTGGCCCATCGGCCCGGCCTGCCCAGATGCCTCTGTAGTGCTCAGTGCGTGCTCACAGCCCAGATGCCCAACCCTATCCTGGGCTGCATCAAAAGAAATGTGGCCAGCAGGTCGAGGGAGGTGACTCTGCCCCTCCGCTCTGCTGAGCCCACACGAGGAGTACTGCTGGCAGCTCTGGAGTCCTCAGCACAGGGAAGACCTGGATGGAGCTCTTGGAGCAGGTCCAGAAGAGGGCCACAGAAATGATCAGAGGGACGGAACACCTCTCCTACGGAGAACGACTGAGGGAGTTGGGATTGTTCAGCCTGGGGAAGAGAAGGCTCCGGAGAGACATTATCACTGCCTGTAATACTTAAAGCAGGCCTATAAGAAAGACAGAGAGACCTTTTACCAGGGCCTGTAGTGACAGGACGAGGGGCAATGGTTCTAAACTAAAAGACGGTAGGTTTTGCTTGGCCGTGAGGAAGAAATTCCTTACAACGAGGGTGATGAGATACTGGAACAGGTTGCCCAGAGAAGCTGTAGATGCCGCATCACTGGAAGGGTTCAAGACCAGGCTGGGCAGGGCTTTGAGCAACCTCACCTAAGTTGACAACGTCCTTGCCCATGGCAGGGTGTTTGGACTAGATTATATTTAAAGGTCCCTTCCAACCCAAACCATTCTATGATCCTGTGATCTCATGGTGTGAATATTGGCAAGACAAAATGTGACAATGCAGTAGGTATTGCTGATGTCTGTGCAAGCAGCAAGTATGAAAGTGATTAAAATTGTACTTGGCAAGAAGGGACTTTGCGTGCGTGTGCTAGGTATCTGTATTGCTTTGAAGTTGTACTTGCTGGACACACTAAAATTTGGTAACGGATTTCAACAGTAGAACAGTAGTAGCTGGTGTGGCATGATCTAACAAGATGCCCAGTTTACTCAGTATCATACTATCATGCAAAAGCTGACACAAAAATAAATTCCTCTAAAAAGGAGGGGAAAAAAATTACCTTTTTTTTTAACACTGTGGAACAGGCCACAGGCGCTCTGACTGTGATTGAAGCTGTATCTCAGCTGCAGTCTGTGAATCCTGAGTGCTTCCCAGGAAAGCTAAAGCACAGCTCCCATCCGGGCGGTAAGGCAAGGCTGTGCAATCCCACCTCTGCTCACGCAGGGTATGCCGGTGCCACCGCACACCCGGGTAGGAGAGCCGCACTCCCTGCAGTGCTCCCGCACCCCAGGGATTTGCTGCATGTACCATCTCCTGCCTACTTTGCCCCGGTTCTCGAGCAGGAATGCATGCAGGCTCTTTGCTCCAAGCTCAATAGAAAAGCATTCCACAGCGCTACTTTTTTTTTTTTTTTTAATACATTAGGCGATTTCTTTTTTTGTTTCTTCCTAGCAGTGCCCATGAGTGTCTTGCAGCCTGCCCCAGCCCAGCCACTCCTTGGGCTCCCCACCCCCTCGAGTGGGGGTCACCTCAAGCCTGGATGAATTTTTTTTGCCTCTAGGCAGGACGGTTAAAGGCAGTTTAGCTCCTCTTTTCCATGAATCTTCAAAGTGCTCTGTAACTTTGGGGAAGCTTTAGCAATGTCAGATAATATCTGTATGTGGAAGGAAAGAAATTCTGACCTCATTGCTCCCATATAGTCCACCGTGCTCCATCATTTGGTGTTTCAGACAGGAGGCGGCTGGAGCCCTAGCGGGTGCCCGGTACCTCATCTAATACGGGAAACCTCTTGGCCTGCAAAGGTCAAGGATGAACCATTTATTTTCTCTTTGCTTACAAGACTTGAAATAAATCAGCATGGTCAGGAACCCACAACCAGAGATTTCAATCCAAACCAGGACTAAGTAAATGAAGGTAAGATCTATCTAGGATTTAGACACTAAAACTGAAACACATGAACAAGTAACCTCTATGAAACTTTCCAAACCCCTCAGGTTTTTCTCATCTCTAGCCTATCTCCACTTACAATAGTGATGCAAAGAGTTAAAAAAGCAGTGAATATTATGTATATATTATCTGGTGTTCAATGCAAAGGTGATGGTTTCCAAGGCAGTACTGTCTCAGAATTTCAAAGTCGCTGGTGTTCATGTTACATAGAGTACCACTTGGTGGTCATTTGGAAGGCGCTTCTACTTCTGTGTAACTTTCTTCTAGGTTGGGTACAAATATTCCTGGGAGGCTAAAACAGAAATGTATTTTGTTTAGATACAAGTCTTAGGCACGCGTTAGAAAACTGTAATGAAAATATATCAGCACTTAGTAGTATCCAATAATATAAAAAATGCTATTTAGAACATCTTCAACTACATATATATGTGTGTGCGTCTATATATAGGTATAAAGGTACAATACGTACATGCATGTAAACACAGACACACAGAGGTATTCACAACTTGAACTGTATTTGTAACCAACCTGAAATACTGCAGCAAAAGTTCATTCTGGTGAACCATTAATATAGTATTTTCCAACTTTGGGCTCTAACCATAGTTACAATGCTAACACAACAAACTAAAGGTTTTGCTATCTGCTGTCCTAGCTTTTTGCTATCTTTTTTGCTACCCTCATGAACATGTCAGAACCCAGAGCTCCTATACGGGGACAGTAAGAGGACCCTGCCTAGTGTAAAGCTGTGCAGCTACTGTGCATGCTTGCAGCCGTGAGCCCTGGGTGCCCGTTGATGGTAATGCTTCCTTGGGTGGAAACATTTAGCACACTGGCACAAAGGGCAGGGAACCTTCGGCGCCCAGGTGCTGAATCATTGCCGCAAGGTTCTGACTTTTGCTGGAGAGGCATTCCCTGATGAGCAGCAATAAAAAGAAGCGAACGATGTGGATGAGATCTTCACAGGGCTCATGGCATCTCCCTCCTGCAGCTTCCAGAGGAGCTCTTGGTTAGTCCTGCTCAGCTGCTACATCTCCTCCATTTCTTTCTCAATGTATTCTTGAAGATTCGCATTCTCCTCTGACAATGGCCTGGAGAGAGAAGGACAACATGGTGGCATTAATGCAGCCAGCACTACACAAGAGGCATGGCCAGGCAGGACCCCAAGCACCTCAGTCCCATCCCATCCACCTGCCCTCAGGGCTGCAACTGAGCTTGCCCCAGCTGGGGCACAGATGTCCCCGGTTCTCTTCACTGCTGGGCTAAAGAGGGATCTCCACAAGTCACAGCTGCCCCCCATGCCTGACTGCGCCTCTGGCTGTGCCTGTGTCTTTGCTCTACACCCCTCCGAGGCAGCCCAGCTGCCAAAGCTTAGATGGGCTTTTGACCCAGCAAGGGCCTGGGTCAGTGGGCACTTGTGCCCCCTGCACGTGCCGCTCCTTGGCCAGGGCTTCTGTTTCTGCACCAAGAAGACAAGGGGCTTCAGAGATCCAACCAACGTGGTCTGCCACAGCAATGGCACCTCTGCAGGTGACCACTAAGCAGCACAAAGTGCAGGTGGGCTCCTTAAATCCTGCTTTCTCCCCAGCTTCAATGCCTGGCTCCAGCCACCTTTGCCCTGTGGCATTTCACAACCCAGAGGTGCTTGCAATGCTGCCTCATTTTTTTCTCCAAAGCAGCACAAGCAGCTAGAGCGGTCCCCAGAGGGGGACAGTCCTGAGTTTGAGGCCCTCTTCTGTCTGACTGAGGATGAAAAGCCAAAGTCCCAACTCTGTGGACAGCTGTGACTCTCACCCTTCTTTCTCAACCCTGCCACCAAAGCTGTGCCGTGAGCCGAAGAGCATTTGTAGAGTGGCAGAGCAAGAGCAAAGAGGTGAGAGAGAGCAGCTGCATCCCTGACTTTTCCAACTAGCTGCTCCTGCACAGAAAGGGAAAGGAGTATGCGCTCTCTGTGCATTTTTAGCTGATGTCCTGATGGGGATGCAGCTCAGCTTCGAGGCCTTCCCTCTCCTCTGTCATTGAGGCTATGGGTCCTTCTGCAGCTCCTCCTTCCTTGGTCCTAACAAACCCTCTATTCCTGACTGCAGCACCAGAGAAACATCACCAGTGAGGACCAGGGAGATGTTTTCCCCAGAATGCCCTAAAACCTGATGGTGTTTTGGGAAGAAGGGCATGGAAATCTCCTATGGGCACCACAACCTCCGTGAGTCTGTCTTATCTAACCAAGTGACTGCTTTAAAAAGAAATGGGGTGGTGCAGGCGGACTGTGGGGACAGATCGAGATGTGTTTTGGGCATGTGCTGGCACCACCACCTGCTGGAGGATGCACGCAGGAACATCTGGCTTCTGCAGCCCCATTACACTTGGGCAGGAGCCAGGTCCTGACGTGATCAGCCTGGGGCAGCTCTGGGCATGTACCTAACCTGTTTTAGAGGAAATGTAGGATTTTACAGAAATAAAGAGGGAGGCGCCTATCCTCCCCCACTAAGTATTTCCAGGGTTCAGCAGCAGCTGGGTATGGATTTTGGATGCACACATGAAATTCTGGACAACTCCTTTTCTGGCTATAGGCTGACGCCCAAGGAAGATGTCACAGACTGTTGGTCCACTCTCTTTGTGTCATCAAAAGTCTCTGAAATGATGGGGCTGGCATTTCTGATTTTGTTTAAAAATAATTTTATAAGAACGTCTGCTTTTTTAGCCTCAGTTCCTATGGAAATGGAGCTCAGGTGATCAAGAGTATGCCTGTTCTACACTCCCTGAAAGTTTTCAGCCATGAAGCAGTGGCTAGCAGAGTAGAAGGACTGAAAGACACAAGCTGGCAGAAGTTTTCAGAAAGCTGCTTACCTGGTAGAGGATGAACATCCTATTCACAGTCCCATTGGGGAACCAGCTGTGGCACAAACTCATGGTCTAAGAGGCGTGAGAAATTCCACATGGGAGCTCACCCTAAAGAAATAACTCCATAGAAAAAGCCTTGTCACACAGGCAGTTACTTTTTCTTCTGCAGTGTCTAACAAGACAGGCCATAAAAGTTATACACAAAGCCCTACTAGATCCTTTTCCAGCCAGCATTCACTGACGGGAGAACAAAAGACAAAAAAGCACACATGCCTTCCCTGCCTTTGTGTAGCTGTTAGTGTGTGACTGGCTGGTAAAGCTCATCTGGGTATTAGGAACAGGCTTGTCGCAGGGGCACGCAGGGCTGCAAGGGCACACCGACGTGATAAGAAGCAGGGGAAGGTGCTTGAGTCATGCCCTCAACTCACGTTAAAGCCTAAACGGCTCAGGTCAGCAGGTGCCTGGGCTATGCTGACAGAGACCAGACACCCTCCTGGTCCTCTTCATTTCTAGGGTGCTGGAAACTACCATTCCTCAAACATCCTTAGGCCAAAGGACCAAAAACACGATGACAGATTTGGAGGGAGAATCTCAGATGCTGGGAAATCAGATGATTTATTCCAGTGCTTGGGAAGTCCAAGCAGAGGCTCTGTGGAGCTCCTGTGTCCAAAGCTGGTGCATGACCCACCTGCGAGGCTCATCTCCCTTCCTCTGCACCTGCCCTTGGCTGTGATTGCAGATACCTCTGTGGTGCATCCCTCAGCCCGCCGCTGCCTCTGGGACCCCCCTCCTGACCGTGCTGCAAAGGCTCCCTTTGCTCTGGCTCCCAGCCCTGCTGCTGCCCTCCCTCCTCCTGCTGCTGCTGGTCTGCCACAGCCACCTGGGCACCCAAATTGCAAATCCGAATCAGCAGGAAAAGCCCTAACCTGCACCGTTCCCCAGCAAGGACAGCTCCCTAAGCTTGTTCATGCCTCTTCCCAGGCAGTGCCAGTACAACAGAAATAAGCAGTCGCGGTGGCTACTGCTGCCAGGAAACTGCATGTTGTAACGACTCTGACTTTAAAACCCTGCCTGACACTGTCCCTAGAGCTGTCCCCAAACTGTAACAGTTGAAAATAACTGTCCTCCAAGCTGACTTTCTAGGCTGACACCAAACTCAGAATTTCTCACAAAAGATGTTCTCTAAAACCAGTGCTTGCATAGTTACAAGCAAGAAGCAAAGTGCCGCAGCTGGACGCTGGCAGGACGCAGCCAGGAACAGGTAGCTGCGACGCAGAGATGCCAGGCACTGAATCAGGCACCCTGGCTGCTGTCACAAGTGTGGAGAGAGAGACTGCCCCTTCCAGGGCACAATTCATCCAGCCCAAAAGCAGGTGTCTCAAACTGGTCTGGTGAACCAGGCCTTACAAATTCCTGGTTTTCCCTCCCCAAGCACAGAAAGGCTGTAGACACCCACCTCAGACAGTGACAAGTGTGTTACAGGCATTTACACTCGGGTGACAGGAAACATAATCCTCACCCCAATCTACATTTTAGTACAAACAATGCTGCCTTTTGAAAATATCTACACGCAGGAGACAATAAGCCATTAATCCCGGAGACACCAGAAAGACAAAAACTAAAATTAAATCAGAGATGAGATGCTGAAGCTTTAAAAAGACAGCTAAACATTAAATTGCATTTTAGGCCAATGGCATAATCTCTGGCAACATCAGCTAGGCAGCGGGTGTGCTGGGACAAGTTCAGCTCTAGCATCTCCCCTGGTACCCCTGCTGCCTGGCTCCAGCTGTGGTCCTTTGCCTGACAGCAGATTATAAACTCTCCAGGGCAGGGACCATCCTACCCTTCTCTATTTCTATACCGCCTAACACAAGGAACCTTGTCACCTTTCTCAAGTTGTGACAAGGGCGCTAACAGACAGTGCAGATGAAAAAAACCCCACCAAAGAATAACCCCGCCTGGGTGACAGGGGCATCGTTAGGATGTCTCTCCTGAACTTGCCCCATTTCTCATCCTTGTTACCCACTGACTAACGGGTCTCAGGGCACTGACACTGAGATCAGAAGCCACTGGCAACTTGGCCCTCAGCAGCATGTCAAAATCATGGACATACGCAGACAGACATGCGGCCTTCCTTATGATAAAGTAGGCAAATCCCGATATTAAAAGGATTTTTTAACAAAACAAGCAGATCAGGACACCAATACACTTTCAGGAGGAAACAAGCTTTTCCCCTTCTGAAATAAGTGTCAGCCTCGGGCAAGTAAGATCTGCAGTCTCCTTTCAAGCTCACATAGGTTGCAAATATCAGCACAAACCTTATGATGACAGTATTTAGCTCAATCCTGGCTCTGAGTTCTTCATTCCGCTGTTGCAGCATGGTGATTTCTTCTACCAGTTTTCTAATTTTTTTGGCCTGCAACAAAGGAAGGTTGGTTAAGTCTGAAGGAAGCCCAACACCTGATCCAAGACAATTTGTTCTTTATCTCATTTGTCCCTAGACCAACTTCTAAAATTTGAGAATATATGGAGACGGTCATCTTGACTGCAGCTGACGCTTAGAGGTCTGACTCACACCACATCATGCTGGTGAAGTGGGGTCATCAGCAGAGCCTTGAGTAGGGGCAGAGCTGAACTATCCCTTACTTCTAATAGAGGAGCAGGAGGGTCTTGGTCTTGTCCAGCACAAATAAAACATCTTCCTCGGTGGTGCCCCCACAACTTTTATCCCCCAGGAGCCAGCAGGACCAGCCGTTGTTCTTGGACAGGGAGCTAGTGGCACTTGGGGACCATGGGGATGCCCAGTATGGAAAGGGCACTGTGGTGTGAGTGGTCAGTCTAGCAACGAAGGAGGAGTGCAAGGCGGTATGATGTGCATCATCCAGCTCAACTAACCTCACCGGACACAAATCCTCTAGGACTGTGATTCCCCAGTTACGGGGAGCAAAGCGTTACCCAACAGGGCGGATTACACCCAGCAGCAGCCTTAGCCTGGTGCTGCACTCACATGAGGTGGTCTGCGCTTTGGAGACACTCCTCCCCACTGCTGACAGTGTTGGCTTAAATGACAGGCTTAAACTAGACATTTAACTATAAGCTACAATTAAGTGAAGTGAATCCTATCCCAACTGTAGGTAGCTTTTACTCAGGGCAGGTCGAGGACAGAGTTTGAGGATGTCGATAGCAGCGTATTAAAACATCAGTAAGATGTTTATAGGCAGGTACCACAGCCTCAGATGCCCTGTTTTTCCCAGTTTTGAATTTGGCATACTTAATCACCTTAGTTCTTAGTTTTCCAGCAGTTTGAATTTTGCTGAATTCAACACTTGGAAGAAAACAAGATACCACAGGGTGCCCTTATCTCTGTGTGAGCTTGGTTATTGAATGTCCCGATCTTCTATAAAGAACCAAAATATTGTGCATTGGAGTTAGCAATAACTCACATCTTACAGCAGAGGCATCAGGTTTATGCAGTGGCTTCCAGTCCATGCATGTAACCATAAGGGATACTCCCGATTCTCAGACATTCTGGCCTAACCCCGTATGCTATGCTGGAGCAGGACAAGGGCTCTGGCCCTGTTTTGAAATGCTCTGAGAGAGGAATCACTGTCATGGGCACCTGCTTCCCTAATAGTTTTAGCAAGTAGTAGCTATGACAGCACAAAGCGTGGGAGAAGACCTGTGCATCTCCTTCCCTCTCTGCTGCAACCCTCACCCTATACCACTCCTCTCCTGCCACCTGCATTTCCAGCCGCCCTTTCAGCAGACGAGGAGCCAAGCCTGACCCTGTGTTTGAAATGCCCTCCTCCTCCCTCATGAGGCACTCCATCTTTCAGAGCATGTGGAGATGCCTTGTAGATGTTCTGGCACTTATGGCGGTAGATCTTTCAACAGAATGCTGTTGTGCCTTTGGACCACAGTAAATTCAGTGTTTGACTGCCATAAAGGGCAGGAGCAGGACTGTGTGCTCGTATCTGGCTGATTAGCAAAAGCAGCTAAATGACCAGGAACTATTTAAGCTGTTGTTTGGGTGGGGTTTTTTCCAGTCTAACACTACGATGCGCGTTTCCAGAAGCTGGCTTAGCTCCAGGAGCGGCATGCTGGAAGGAGCACAGTTAACAAGCCGCAGTTGTAAACAGGCACTTTTCTCTACTCAAGCATCTGTTCAGCAAAATAATCACCAGAGTTCTCAAATTTCCCCGTAAATGGAAACAAATCTTGCTGAATGCTGTGCTGAACCAGCTGTGGTGTTGCCTCATCCTGCCCCCACACTATGCATGTGCTGTCACTGTAGGTTATGCCTTACAAAATGAATCCCCTTTCCAACAAAAAGTGTAATTGGTGGTGAACTGGGGAGTTCTTTGATATGGACCCCACACACAAAGAATGAGAAAACAGCATAGGCTGCAGCAAAGCATTACTTTAGGGTTAGAGAGATCTTTCCTAGCACAAGCCTTGCTAGGGACTGCTTGCTGAACATTGCTAATTCATACTTGCAGCTGGGAGCGCCCTAAATGCCTGCACAAGCAGCAGCAAGACACACATGGCTCAGCCTTCCTCCAGTTGCCCTCTCCAGCCCTGAATGGCTACCTGACTCCCGCAGGGACGTACAGTGCAGGCTGGTGTACAAGATGAAGCCCTGGACTACCACAAAGTTCCCCTTCCTCCATTCTTCCTACACCACTTGCGTCACTGTCTAACATCATAGGCTGAGCAGGTATTGCATGGAGAAGTAACACGGATCGATGGATGTGTGGGAGAAAGCAAGGGTGTCATGGGTGGGTGAAGGGATGGGAAAAGATC
This sequence comes from Falco naumanni, assembly GCF_017639655.2. Lineage (NCBI taxonomy): Eukaryota > Metazoa > Chordata > Aves > Falconiformes > Falconidae > Falco > Falco naumanni. Next base: position 4,970 of record NW_024427319.1, on the reverse strand, counting down.
CCAATTTCTGAGTGAAAATCTGAGACGTGGTATATTAGAAGCAACTCTGTAGGCTGACAGTGGAACACCACGCTATGTGGGCATTTATGAACTTCTTTGTGTCTCGCCCCAGCCTCTTGTGTTTTCTCACCTCTTTTAAGTTCATCTGCTGTAACCAAACTTTTACTTTATTACTTCTGTGATGCCTCCTCTGGAGGGAAAATGACAACTCACATTTGTTTCTAGCTCCATGATCATCTTTTCCTGCCAGCCAATCTGCTGGTTCTTCATTTCCAGAACACGTTTTAAGTTCTTCAAATCATTTCCTATGTGCAGATATGGAGCTCGTACAATCGAGCAAATATACCAGCAATTAGGGTATCTGTAAGCCATAAATGCATCTTCAGCCGTAAGGTACATTTTCCTCAATGCACCCAGTGGTTTAGGAGTCCCAGTGATGTGAACACCACCTGGACGTGGGCCTCCACAGCCCATCTGAACCCTGATATTCTCTCCTAGACCACCCCTCTGACTGGACAGCCTCATGGCTAGAAAGATGGGATGCCAGGTTGAACAGCAACTTCATTCCTGCTCGTAGCGTGGGAAGAGCATGAGGTGCTTTATGCTTGTGCAGGTATTTTGGCTTGGGACAAGTACCAACATAAAGCTAAGGAAAGCAGACGAGGGGGCCGGAGGTGAAAATGAGTGTTGTGCCTTGCCTGCACCCCTGCACCACAGCGCCTGTTAACAGAGATCAGATCTGCTGGGAAGAAGTTCCTCCTCTGCTCAAGAACTTCAGACGTAGGGGATATTCGGGTTCAACTCACGGGCCAAGGATGCTCTCTGAATTAGACTGATGAAATAGTGTTGCTGAGTTAAACTCTTTGGACTCTGCCGGTGTAACTCACTCCAGTGAACTGCCTGGTGGTACTTGCCATTAACATCACCGTGGCACAGCAGAATTTGTCCTTTCACGTAAATTAAATGCTGTGGCAGAGGGTGAAAGGGACTGTTGCTATTTGTTTCCCATGGCCAGGCCTGTTTCAGAGATTTGCACTCCTTTCGTAAGGAGTTTTCTCACCTAAAAACTCACTGAGCCCCTTGCTTACCCCACTGTTCTCATTCTGTCCCCTTGATCATGTTGATACAACTGCCCATGGGGTTGTGCTGTGAACCAGATGAAATGCCCTGAGTTAAAAGAAAACTTTTTGGGGGTCATTTCAGGGCTGTTTCATTTCAGATAGATAACTGCAGCGTGTGTTTACTTACACACTGTAAAAAACAGCACATCCCCAGCAGACAACAATTGAATATATACTTCATACCACAGGGCTGTTCCCTGCAAGTTCAGGAAAAAATGAAAGAACGCAGGGATACCAAAGAACTTGGTTCAGAAGGTACAAAAAAAAAAAAAAAAGAAATCTAAATGTGAAAAAAAATTAAGAAAAAAGAGAGGAAGAAAGGAAAGAAGAATAGACAGCAGTAAGGTCATACTAGATGGAGTTAACAAAATGTTTTGGAAACAGAGCTACAAATGCTGGATGAAAGAATAAAGAAAAAGAAATAAAATCAGAAAATGATGGCCCTAGACTAAGATTTCTGACTCCCCCTCAAAGTTCAAGATCTGGGGCGGGATCCTATTGCTATCCACTGAATCGTGTGATGTGAGTCATACTTAGTGATGGATCTTGGTGACTGTAGAGTTACAGTTGCCATTTACCTGCAGTTGTTCCTTTTTTTTTTTCCTTCAGAGCCTCTTCAGATCGCTCTGCTTTGGCCTTAGGAGGTTGGTTCTGAAGGGTGAGGGTGTCTGTCTGGTCCTGGAGGGGAGACACACCAATGAACACACCAGCCATGCTATCGCCCCTCTTACACTCATACAAGTCAATCTGCGCTGAGAAACCACCAGGGGAGCTGAACAAGGCTTAGAAATCCCTGCAAGGTGGTGTGTTGTTACAGAAGGCCACTGGAACACCCAGTGTTTTGATAATCCAGTGCCTCAGGGAATCTCAAATCCCTGTAATGCCTGCAGCTGGCCGGCACTGTGTCCTGGTTTCAGCTGGGACAGTTAATTTTCTTAGTGGCTGGTGCAGGCTTGTGTTCTGGATGTGGTGTGAGAACCGTGTTGACAACACGCTGATGGTTTCAGGTGTTCCTAGGTAATGTTTATACCAAGTCAAGGACCTGTCAGTTTTTCAGGCCCTGTCAGCAAGAAGGCTGGAGGGGCACAAGAAATTGGGAGGGCACACAGCCAGGACAGGTGACCTGAACTGGCCAAAGGAATATTCCATACCATTGAATGTCATGCTGAGTATATAAGCTGGGGGAAGAAGCAGGGGGAGACGTTTGGCATTATGGCATTTGTCCTCCCGAGTAACCATTAGTAACCATTATGCATGACGGAGCCCTGCTTTCGTGGAGATGGCTGAGCGCCTGCCTGCCGATGGGAAGTAGCGAATGGATTCCTTGTTTTGCTTTGCTTGCGTGTGCAGCTTCTACTTTACGTATTAAACTGTCTTTATCTCAGCCCACCAGTTTTCTCACTTTTACTCTTCCGGCTCTCTCTCCCATCCCACTGGGGGGTACTGAGCAAACGGTTGTGTGGGGCTTGGTTGCTGGCTGGGGTTAAACCACGACACGCTGGCTGGCACTAGTTCATGAAATGTCTTTGATGCTGAATCACCCCAGCACCTTCGGCTGGATGAGATACAACCATGCTCTTCCTTAAGAAGCTGGCGTTTGTAACAGAGGCATGAAAGAGATTATTTGCGTGGTCCCTAGAGTCTGAATGAGGTGGCAGATATCCCATCCCTGCCTCCTTCACCTTTCTAGGCTTCTAACATGGTGACAAGCAACAATGAGTTAGCGGTGTGGACTTCAAATGACTGTCGGTTCATCTCAGAGTTACACACAGAAACAACATTATTTTAAGCAGTCCTATTTCTGTTACGATCAAAGGCATTCCTGTTAACTCTCTCTATACAACACCTGTAAACACACAGTTGCTGTGGAACTGATATTCTTATCTTTCACGTATGTCATTCCTTGGCTGTAACATTACATCAGTGCTTACTGCAAAACTGCTGACATGCCTTGAGCTGTCACAGCAGCATGAGGAAGGCAGTGACAGTTGCTGCGTGCAACAGTATGTGCTAGTCAGGGCTTTTAAAAACTGTAATTAATGTCTGCCTATGAAATCAAACAAAGCTTGCATTATTTGCTGCAGCACCTTTACTTGTTCACACGAGATTTTTCAAACTTAGTGTGAACGCCAGGGGCATGCTTCTGCTCTCCACTTCTTGGGAATTCTTCATCTAGAGAGTGCAAACAGTATGGAGTTATCAGCAGGACTGAAAAAGCCAAGATGAGCTTGGTGTTAAATAGCGGAATGGGGGACACACGATGTGGTGGGCTGACCCTGGCTGGCCACAGCCTGACTGCACAGCAGGGCCAGCCCTGGGACATCCCTCATCAGTGACTGCATTGCTCTCCAGCGGGAGCGGAGATGTCTCTACAACGTGGGACCAGCTCCCCCACACTCGGGCAGCAGGGAAGAGTTTAAAGCACAGGCACAGGGCCAGGCAGGGAGAGGTCACCATTCCTGAGCCTTGGGGTCCCTGCCGGAAGGTACCGTGCAGACAAGGTGACGCTCACAGCCACCGCAGGTGCCAGAGCCCTCCCCACCACGCAGGGAAGAGCTCAACTGTGCTCCTTGGGCTGGGCCAGCAACCAGCAGGGTCAAAAGGACATTTCCTTGCTTTATCCAGCTGCCTTTTCACTCCTTTAGGTTTGCCCTCTCTTCTCTTTCGGACAGTATCTTGCTGAACCAGACAAGGGGAAGGCAAAAGACCGAGGGGGCACCTTTGCTGCTGGATCCCAGTTTGGACAGGCAGAGGACAAGGGGTACTATAGCTGGTAAGAAGCAATAGCCTGGTGTGCTGGCAGCTGGTGAGGGGGCTGGGGCTGCCCCGGCAGCTGCTCCACCACATCGTTACAGGAGTGGGAAACAATGAAACTGCTAACCTGGAGTGACAGCGGCAGTTTTTCAAAATTCTCTTCTAATTGTGCCTTTTCCAGATGGTGAGCAGCATTCAGTTCTGGGGAAGATGCACAGACATGACACTGCTAGGTGAAGCCCAGCAAACCACGGTCCGAGAGTGCAGGCACTGTGAGCCAAGCACAATTCACGATGCAGTTCTAGGGCATGGAGGCCGAGTTGGAAACTGATAGTAATATGCCCTGCGACCTTAGGTGAATTCCTTTGAGGATCAGGATTTCCTCATCTTTCACTGGTTGCAGGTATCTCTATATCTATGTGACCAGATTCTGATTTTTCAGAACTGCACAGAATTCCTGGCTCCCAGGGCTCTGATCTGAAAAGGGTCACTTTGACCCAGCTCAGGGTGAGTATCCCCAAATCAAAGATTTTTAAATTTTTGAATTAGATATATTTAAAAGCTTGGGTTGCAAGTTCTTTGGGGAGAGTGAGATGGGGGCCAGCAACTCAGGATGCAAAAATGTAGATGACAGTGCTTCTCCAGGAGCTGTGGCAGATGACCTGGGAGATTATCTTCTGTTAGTGAGACAGACAGAGTCTGAGGCAGAAAAGTCCTCCATTTATACTTGCACGATCAAAGGTCTTCACTGCTAGGACAACTCACCTGGACCTTACGTAACAACCAAAGTCTAATAACCAAAGTGGAATTAAGTTTGATCTCCAAACCAGTGACATCAAACTGTCACTCAGCACAGCAGTAGCACCTAGCTTTTTAGGATACAGACATCTATTTTTTTTGTCTTTACCCTCAGTCCCATGGGGTTCTGCCTTCTGCCATTGCTAACTAGCCACAATAACAGCAGCCAATAACACTCATGCTCTAGCGCTCTCCTTACAGCGCACTAGCCCGCAGCTGCTGCAGCGCCTCTCTCCATGCACAGGAGGGCATTTCTAGCCAGCCTGGACAGGAGCACAAAACGGCCACCAGACCCTT